>NW_019266423.1:0-7471 GCF_002742605.1 Olea europaea var. sylvestris
TTTTTTTTTTTTTTTTTTTTTTTTTTTTTTGTCTTTTCATGATTATTACTTCTATTTAGATTATGTATTAATGTTGCATTGATTGTTTAATCAATTTAATTATCTTCATCGTGACTAATCATTTTTTTTAGTGGAATGTGCTATGGACACGCTGGACAATCGACGTGCCTATTAATTTAAATTCAAT
The DNA here is from genome assembly GCF_002742605.1 of Olea europaea var. sylvestris. NCBI lineage: Eukaryota > Viridiplantae > Streptophyta > Magnoliopsida > Lamiales > Oleaceae > Olea > Olea europaea. The sequence goes on from NW_019266423.1 coordinate 188, forward strand.
ATATTTATAAATTTGTTTAGTTTGAAGTTAATAATAATAATAATAATAATAATATTGGTTAATAAATCATAAAGGAAAGTAGGATTTGATTTGGATGATAGAATTTTAATTTTGCTAATTAATATACATTATCCTTATGCCTCCGTTTGGCCCTCATTATTTGGATTTATAATGGAGGGAATAATATTTTTTTTATTTTTTTTGAAAAATGGATGGTTGTAAAAGAATGAAAAGTTTTCAATTTGTATGTAATATTATTTTATTGAAAATTGTGTGGTTGAAAATAGGAGAGAAAAATTTAAAATAAATTGATAAATTTTAATGGGGGCCAAATGGGGAAATGTGATTAAAATTGGAATTAGTTAATTGATACAAATATTCCTTATAGAAATGCAATTGTATTAGTGATACTCTACGAATGAAAAAGGCTATAAATACGTTACAACCTCGAAAGTACTTGTTTCATTTTTTGTCTCTTTCTAAGAATTAGTTCATACACTACTCTTTAAGGTATTTAAGTTTTGCTATTTTTTTTTTAAATACTACGTTTTCATCATTTTGAGATTTAAATTTAGATTGATGAGATATGGTGTGAAACAATTAGAAATTACTTAAATGGATGAAAAATTTATATACTCTTAAACGCTTTTGCTTATATAAATATATGTGCATGCATATATCAATGTGGGTTGGTGTGTACATATATATAGAATATAGATATGATTGTACATTGATTTGTAAGTTTGTATGCATGAAGTTGCACAAGTATGTGTGCATAAAGATGTTAGTATACACATATATGGTGTGTGTGTGTGTGTGTGTGTATATGTTAAATAAATATTTATAAGTATGGGTGTGTGCATATATTATTGAACTTTTATGAAACTTTAAATCTTAATAACATGAAAACCTAATTACTTTATTGTCAAGATCCTCGATGTCAAACGATCAAGAGAATTATAAAGTGTGGAAGATACCTTAATTCATTGAGATTGATTCTTTACTACTGGATCTTGATTTTGGATCTTGAATCTTGAAGATTTACTGCAATCTCTCCATCTTTGGCTTCTTCACTTTTAATCTTGAGTTTTGCCTCCTTTGGTTCATTAATTCTTGTTCTTGGTTTTGCTTCTTGATCTATAATCTTGAATTTATTCTTCTTAATTCTTGATTGTGGATTTTGGATTTTCCTCTTCAATATACTTTCTCTTGTACTATTGTGTTAATAGGATGACACAAAGAATGAGAAGTTACAAATAAATGGGGACCATTACCCTATATATAGTTTTCATATGTATTTCGCTCATCATGAAATATAATTCTAAAAAGATTCGGTCTCTACACATATAATTTGTCTCACACTTTATTTAAATGCTCCAAACCCAATTACTTAATTCTTTATTAGACCACTTTAATTTTGAGCTTAACTCTAAAATGGCCTTTTACACAATTAATTGCATATGTTGGCCCATATGACAAATTAATAATTTCTCAACAATTTTCGACTTGGGCAACATATGTTACCTTATAAATGTGTATAACTTTACGAGCCCAATACTTTTGTTATCATAACCAAAAGGTTTCTCCAAACAATCTTGTCTATTAATTATGCTAATGTAGGATTAAAGTGGTATATGTCATAATTATCATAACTAAACCCTCAATAGTCACGTATATAAATACAATCAAATGATGCAGATCAAGTGCAGAGGTGTAGCATGGATATTATATGCATCGTAATCTAAACATGCCTATTTCCAATTGGTATTACCTTATGAGATCAAACCAAAACTTTAATCAGAGTGAAACTGAACTAAATTCTTTATTTCTGAAATAAACCAATATCCATGGATAGAATTATGTGTCCAAAATAGACAACATCCAAATACAAACTCCTACTAAATTGGCATATCATCAAAAGGTGCAACACTCATATGAGCAATATGCTCATGAAAGACCTTGGGTAATAGCCCCTTAGTAAGTGGATACCAATTATAGAGTTTGTCCTAACTATTCCATTGAAACCTGAACACTCTAAATTATTTTCTTGACAACTAGGAAACTTAATAGCTATAGACTTTGACATCATCAAGCTCCCGTTAGAATACAATATTGCTATTGTCACAAATGACTAAAGTGGTCTTACAAATTCATCCAAAATATACAGCCTAGTGACAAAATTTTGCTGTCATATTCCATGATCGAAATCAAAATATCCAATGATCTCCAATTGGTCTGATTTTTCTAAATGTGATCATGTGATCTTTAGTTCTCTTTAGAATATCGAATATATTAATTGGCTGCTTTCCAGATATCCATCCCAGAGTTATTAAATATCTACCTAGCATGCAACCAATGAATACCATATTTGGACGTACGCAAACATTAGCATACATTAAACATCCAATTGCTCAAGCAAAGGGGGCATTAATTAGACTAAAGTTGTCTCCCTTAGTAATAGAGATATCACCTGGCTTATATACCTACATTCGAAATCCTTTAAAACTTTATCGATATAACTCTTTTTTGACAATCCAAATATACCCCGAGAATGATTCCAACGTATTTGTATTCTTGACACAAAAGAGGGTCACCAAAATCTTTTATATCAAAATTTCATGACAGAAATTTCTTATTTCATTCAATAGTCTTTTACCATTTGCAGGAAAACAGTATGTCATTGACATCCAATAACAAAAAATATGTTATCTCCCATTGAACTTATGATATACACAATCATCATCTGAATTCATCTAAAAAATTGAACAAGATAATTATTTGATGAAAGTTGTGATACCATCGACGAGAAACCTGCTTAAGCCCACATATGTATTTCTTTAATTTATCAACCATTATATGTAGTTTAAGATCAAATGCCATAATAGTCCGAAAAGAGTATTCATGGCATCAATCCATTCTTAAGAATTATTCTTTTGCATTGCATGATTAAAGTTTTTTTTATCAGATCTTTTTCCACCAATATAATACCATTCTTATTTTCTTGGCGAAAGGCTATAAAATTATCCAAATTGCCTTTTTCTTTTCTTTAGTGGATTTTCTTAATGACATTTGTTCTTGAGGTTGTTGAGTTTGTTCTTCTGAAACAATCTTTTGATTGTGTATGAGAGATTTTATAATATTGTCTTGATCTGGAATTGCTTATTAAATAAGTTCTGGAGCAAGAATTTATCCCTAGTCTAGACCATAGTCAATTGCAACAAAAGAAATATTTATATATTCCTCCTCAAAGACAAAATCTCTAACCTTATCTCCCCTCGGCAAACTCTACATTCTCAAAGAACTTGGCATTTTTCGTTTCAGAAATTGACTTAATAGTTTGATCTTTAAAATTTGTAACCCTTAACTATTGCTTTACTTGAAACTTTATTGTAAATTCAAGTTGCAGTCTCTAGTGCTTCAACCTAGAAAGATTTTGGTGTAGTGTGGGATGATTCCACATTACTCTAGGAATTTAGCAAAGCCCTGGACGTTGTTCTCCTGATCCATCATATCTGTCATAGTACTCACCACTATGGTAAGATCCGACTTGTTTAATTCTTTTGCTGATTTGATTTTCAATTTCAATGTTATAAACCTTGAACATATCCAGTGTTTGGGATTTCTCATAGATGAGATATAGTTGGCCATAGTGAGAAAAATTTGTCTATTAACATAATAAATTACTATTGATCAATATGAGAAGTCAAAGGAAATGGCTCACAGATATCTGTATAAATTAGTTCTAAAACGTTCGAAATTCTATTGGTACCTAATCTCCTTATATATATATATATTTTTGGTTTTTCCTTAATGTGATTAACATAAATACTTGAGTTCGAAAAATTAAGGAAATCAAGAATTCCTTCTGACATAAGATTTTTCATTCTCTTTTGAAAGATGTGATTAAATCGCTTATTTCAGAACGAAATGAATTTCTCATTGGTTAATTTATGTTTAATACCACATGAATTCACAAGCAAGGCTTCTTTATAAGAGGCAACCGTATTAAGCAGATATAGGTTATCATAACTAGATAAGGGTCTAGTATCCATAATATTTGAATTAAGAAAAAGACTGAACTTACTATTTCCAATTGAATAAAAGTAACCGAATTTTTTTAATGTAGAAACAGAAACCAATTTTGTATAATGTCTCTTTCAAATTCAAATAATAACCTAAAAATCCTTATAGCCTCAACTTTAACTGATTTGCTGTCGTCCCACATAGATGAATCTTTCGGCATTAATTGGCTTTTGGCAGTTTAGGCAGCCCCGCATAGACACTTATATAAGTAGTGACACTAAAATTTATCCACCAAATGTGTCTTGGTATTCAAGTTAAATTAACCACAAAACAAACCAAAGTGAACGTGTACTTTCTTTACCCACCAAGTGTGATATTTAGTATAATCTATTTAAAATGTCCCAAATTTTCAAAAAAGTAATAGCTAAATGATTTATCATTTTCAGGTGTTTGATGTTCTTTTGAACCGAATTAGATGCAGTTTTCTTATTCTTTCACTTGTCCTTAGAGGTATTTTCCAAGTGAGTACTTCTAGTTCTCTCTTGCTTTAAACTTTCTTCTTCTTGCACACAATATGAAATGAGTTCATTAAGAGTCGACTTCTCCTTTTGACAGCTATAACTGACTTTAAATTAACCAAATTGTGTAGAAAGAGAAAGCAAAACCATATCCATTAGCAAGTCATCAGATATCTTAAACTTTAGTGCTGTTGGTTTTAAAACAAGATGAGACACATCCATGATGTACTCTCGTATATTTTCTTTAGCCTTATGAAACCTAGTTTGCCAGAAACATATTAGTTTCGACCTTATCGTTTTTTTCGCAAAGCATTTTGAAATAATTCTTTAAGAAATTTCTTGGTAGCTACCTTACTGAACACATTGCCCCTAAATTTTCTTGAATTTTATGCTTCAGATCGTAAGACTTATGTAGCTTAAACGACCACACTTATTCGAGTCCCATTTTATTAGCAAAACCCTTATTCGTAAGAGTAGTAGATTGTTTAGTTCTTAACACAAGGTCTAGATCCATGCCGTCAAGAATGATACAAACGTTCTTTTTCCAACCCTAAAACTTCGGTTCAAACACATGAATTATATTGATATTGGCAGATATTGTAGAAGTAGATGGATTAACCAAATAGAGAAGATAAACCTAAATAACATGTTCACATGGGAATGTGTATTGAACAATCAATAATTTCAAATAATGGCGAGCCCCATCATAAGAAACCGAGCACAATATTGATATTTAGTTTTTGGATATAAATATCAACTTGTAAGTGGTATTCTTGGTGAAATAATCAAATATTGACAATAAATCTGGTCAAACATTAAGTTTGTCTTTGGACCGACTCAATGTTCACATAATAGAAAACTTTACAATTATCACATATTTATTACCACAGGTGTATAAATAATTCTAACAAATATTGACCTTCCATTGGGCTGGCGAATATCCACATGAATTACGTATACACAATCTTCCTAATATTCCAAATAAATTAATTTAGGCAAGAGAGATTACTTTGGTAACATGTTGCTTCAACGAATCTATTTTAGAAAATTAGTAATGCGAAAAAACTTTAAATATCAAAATTTGAAATTGATTGCCCCTTATTATTATTATTATTATTATTATTATTATTACTACTACTACTACTACTACTACTACTACTACTACTACTACTACTACTACTACTACTATTATTATTTGTTTCTAACCCCAAAAAAATAGTAATAAATTTATCTGTAGCAAACAAGCGCTGCAGTGCCCAATATTGGGCGCCGCATAGGCCATGGACGCTATGTTTGCAGCATGCCTAGGCACTGTCTTTTTTTGAATCACAATGTTGCAGCGTCGCATTTGGGCGCCACGGCTGCAGTGTTTCTTTAATGCCAGAAAAATTAACTTTAACCTAGAATTTAGATGTATAGGGTTTGAAATTCACATCGGAAATTTTTTTTTTTATATAAACCATTAATTATGAATTTCAACCCTAAAATTTTCTTCTTGAATAATTTTGAATTTTGAAATTTATGGTTTAAAATTTATATTCTAAATTAAAATATTTTAGAACTCAATATATGAATTTTAACCACAAAATTCTTCCTTTAATTCCAATGGTTTAACATGGAGTAGGCTCTGATACCATTTTTTGAAATTTTATGAAATGTTAAATCTTAATAACGTGAAAACCTAATTATTTTATTGTCAAAATCCTCCATATCAAATTACAAAGAATTATAAAGTGTGGAACATACCTTAATTCATTGAGAATGATTCTTTATTGCTAGATCTTGAATCTTGAAGATCTACTGCAATCTCTTCACGTTTGGCTTCTTCACTTTCAATCTTGAGTTTTGTCCCCTTTGATTCTAAATTCTTCTCTTTGAGTTTGATTCTTGATCCACAATCTTAATTCTTGATTTTGGATTTTGTATCTTCCTCTTCAATATGCTTTCTCTTGTATTCTTGTGTTGATGGGATGACACAAAGAATGAGAAGTCGGATATGAATTGGGGATCATAACTCCATATTCGCCCATCATGAAATATAATTCTAATGGAATCCAATCTCTACATATATAATCCAGCTCACACTTTATTTAGATGCTCTATACCCAATTTTTTTGTGTATATGTTAAAATAAATGACATTGCATGTATATATTCATGTATGTGTCCGTATGTATAATTGTTTCTTATCCACATGTATATAATTCTTGAATTAGTAGAATAATGGATTATTAGTTCAGCAATTATTGAATTACAAGTACTTATTTTGGTTAATGATGTCTTTTGTAGTGGGTTTTACTTTTGACTTTTTATTTAAATTAACACTTCTCAAGTAAGGTTCTATAATGATACTATTAAATAAACTAATAGGACAATGTTATATGTTCATAATTAAAGAGTAAGTTTTGTCAAAACTTCTAAATAAATGGTAATGAATTAGGATTTCAGCACATTGATTTTGTGAGCGACTTGGAATGTCTCCACTTACTATTCTAAAAGTTTATTTTTCACGAATTTCAGTTAAGTAAACCTCCCATTGTATTCATGCATACATTATATCATTAAATGTATATATGTATTGCCTATATTTGTTATTATGTAAACTTGATATTTGATTATTAACTTTTATGTCATTAATGCTTTTCATGATAAATTCATGCGCGTCAATAAATCCATAAGCATAAATGAAGTTTCAAGGAATAAAAAGTTTCCAAATGTCACGAGTCAAATAATGTTTTTAAAGA
>NW_019266424.1:0-7463 GCF_002742605.1 Olea europaea var. sylvestris
TAATTTTCTGCCCAACACTTCTTCAGCCTGACATAATTAATATGGAAATTAATTATTCGGAGGCCCAAATGAAGGAGTTTGGCAAAAATCTCGAGATATCAGGTCCGTGCCCCGGGCCAATTTCGCAAGCCATTTCCAATCAACCTGCCAAATTTCAGCAGATTTCGGCACCGTCACGACAAATGACAAAATTGCCCCTGGTGCGGTTTTTCTTTGTTAATTTTCTATCCCGCACTTTTTCAACCTGACATAATTAATAGGAAAATTAATTATTCAAAGGCTCAAGCGAAGGAATTTTGCTAAAATCCCTTGATCCTGGGACTATGCCCCGAGTCAAATTTTGCAGGCTGTTTCCAGTCAACCTTCCAAATTTTGGCCCATTCCGACAACGTCGTGACAAATGACAAAATAGCCCCTGGTGCGTTTTTGTTTTGTTAATTTTTTGTCCAACACTTCTTCAATCTAACATAATTGATAAGGAAATTAATTATTCGGAGGCACAAACCAAGTAATTTGGCCAATATCTCGTGATCCCGGGTCTATGCCCCGAGTCCGATTTTGCGGGCCGTTTCCAATCAACCTGCCAAATTTTGGCCGATTCCGACACCGTCGTGACAAATAACAAAATTGCCCCTGGTGCGATTTTTCTTAGTTAATTTTTAGCCCAGAACTTTTTCAACCTGACATAATTAATACGGAAATTAATTATTCGGAGGCCCAATCGAAGGAGTTTGGTTAAAATCCCATGATCCTGGCTCCTTGCCTCGAGTCCAATTTCGTAAGTCGTTTCCAATCAACCTACCAAATTTCGGCCCATTCCGACACCGTCGCGACAAATGATAAAATTGCCCCTGGTGCGGTTTTGCTTTGTGAATTTTCTGTCCAGCACTTCATCAACCTGACATAATTAATATGGAAATTAATTATTCGGGGGCCCAAACGAAGGAGTTTGGCTAAAATCCCATAATCCCGGGTCTGTGCCCTGAGTCAAATTTCGCAGGCTGTTTTCAATCAACCAGTTAAATTTCGGCCCATTCCAACACCGTCGCGACAAATGACAATATTGCCCTTGGTACGATTTTGCTTTGTCAATTTTCTGTCCAACACTTCTCAAACCTGACATAATTAATAAGGAAATTAATTATTCGGAGGCGCAAACGAAGGAATTTGGCTAGAATCCCGTGATCCCAAGTTTGTGCCTCGAGTCAAATTTCGCATGCCGTTTCCAATCAACATACCAAATTTCGGCCCATCCCGACACCGTCGCCCCAAATGACAAAATTGTCCCTGATGCGGTTTTTCTTTGTTAATTTTATATCCAACACTTCTTCAACCTGACATAATTAATGCGAAAATTAATTTTTCGGAGGCCCAAACGAAGAAATTTGGCTAAAATCCCGAGACCCTGGGTCCGTGTCCCGAGTCCAATTTTGCGAGCCGTTTCCAATCAACTGGCCAAATTTTGGCCCATTTCGACACCGTCCCAACAAATGACAAAATTGTCCCTGATGCGGTTTTTCTTTGTTAATTTTATATCCAACACTTCTTCAACCTGACATAATTAATAGGCAAATTAATTATTGTTTTGTTAATTTTCTATCTAGTACATCTTCAACCTGACGTAATTAATGAGGAAATTAATTATTCGAAGGCCCAAATGAAGGAATTTGGTCAATATCCCGTGATCCCGGGTCTATGCCCCGAGTCCAATTTCGTGGGCTGTTTCCAATCAACTTGCCAAATTTCGGCCCATTCTGACACCGTCGCGACCAATGACAAAATTGCCTCTGGTGAGGTTTTGCTTTGTGAATTTTCTGTCCAGCACTTCTTCAACTTGACATAATTAATACGAAAATTAATTATTCGGGGGCCCAAACGAAGGAATTTGGCTAAAGCCCTGTGATCCCGGGTCTGTGCCTCGAGTCCAATTTCGCGGGCCATTTCCAATCAACTTGCCAAATTTCGGCCCATTCTGACACCGTCGCGACCAATGACAAAATTGCCTCTGGTGAGGTTTTGCTTTGTGAATTTTCTGTCCAGCACTTCTTCAACTTGACATAATTAATACGAAAATTAATTATTCGGGGGCCCAAACGAAGGAATTTGGCTAAAGCCCTGTGATCCCGGGTCTGTGCCTCGAGTCCAATTTCGCGGGCCATTTCCAATCAACTTGCCAAATTTCGGCCCATTCTGACACCGTCGCGACCAATGACAAAATTGCCTCTGGTGAGGTTTTGCTTTGTGAATTTTCTGTCCAGCACTTCTTCAACTTGACATAATTAATACGAAAATTAATTATTCGGGGGCCCAAACGAAGGAATTTGGCTAAAGCCCTGTGATCCCGGGTCTGTGCCTCGAGTCCAATTTCGCGGGCCATTTCCAATCAACTTGCCAAATTTCGGCCCATTCTGACACCGTCGCGACCAATGACAAAATTGCCTCTGGTGAGGTTTTGCTTTGTGAATTTTCTGTCCAGCACTTCTTCAACTTGACATAATTAATACGAAAATTAATTATTCGGGGGCCCAAACGAAGGAATTTGGCTAAAGCCCTGTGATCCCGGGTCTGTGCCTCGAGTCCAATTTCGCGGGCCATTTCCAATCAACTTGCCAAATTTCGGCCCATTCTGACACCGTCGCGACCAATGACAAAATTGCCTCTGGTGAGGTTTTGCTTTGTGAATTTTCTGTCCAGCACTTCTTCAACTTGACATAATTAATACGAAAATTAATTATTCGGGGGCCCAAACGAAGGAATTTGGCTAAAGCCCTGTGATCCCGGGTCTGTGCCTCGAGTCCAATTTCGCGGGCCATTTCCAATCAACTTGCCAAATTTCGGCCCATTCTGACACCGTCGCGACCAATGACAAAATTGCCTCTGGTGAGGTTTTGCTTTGTGAATTTTCTGTCCAGCACTTCTTCAACTTGACATAATTAATACGAAAATTAATTATTCGGGGGCCCAAACGAAGGAATTTGGCTAAAGCCCTGTGATCCCGGGTCTGTGCCTCGAGTCCAATTTCGCGGGCCATTTCCAATCAACCTACAAAATTTCGGCCCATTCTGACACCGTCCCGAAAAGTGACAAAATTGCCCCTGGTGGGGTTTTGCTTTGTTAATTTTCTATCTAGTACATCTTCAACCTGACGTAATTAATGAGGAAATTAATTATTCGGAGGCCTAAACGAAGGAATTTGGCTAAAATCCTATGATCTCGAGTCTGCGCTACGAGTCCAATTTAGCGGGATATTTCCAATCAACCTACCAAATTTTGGACCATTCCGACACCGTCGCGACAAATGAAAAAATCGCCCTGGTGCGATTTTGTTTTGTTAATTTTCTATCCATCACTTCTTCAACCAGACATAATTAATAAGAAAATTAATTATTCGGAGGACCAAACCAAAGAATTTGGCAAAAATCCCGTGATCCCGGATCTGTGCCCCGAGTCCAATTTCGCGAGCCTTTTCCAATCAACCTGTCGAATTTCGGCCCATTCCAACACTGTCGCGAAAAATTACAACATTGCCCCTGATGCGGTTTTGCTATGTTAATTTTCTGTCCAATACTTCTTCAACCTGACATAATTAATAAGGAAATTAATTATTCGGGGGCCCAAACGAAGGCGTTTGGCTAAAATCCCATGATCCCGGGTCTGTGCCCCAGTCCAATTTCGCAGGCCATTTCCAATCAATCTGCCAAATTTTCGCCTATTCTGACACCGTCGCGAAAAATGACAAAATTGCTCCTGGTGCGATTTTGCTTTGTTAATTTTCTGTCCAGCACTTCTTCAACCTGACATAATTAATAAGGAAATTAATTATTCGGCGGCCCAAACGAAGGCGTTTGGCTAAAATCCCATGATCCCGGGTTTGGGCCACGTGTCCAATTTCGCGGGCCATTTCCAATCAACTGGCCAAATATCGGCCCATTCCGACACTGTTGCAACAAATGACATTACTGCCCCTGGTGTGGTTTTGCTTTGTTAATTTTTCGTCCAACACTTCTCAAACCTCACATAATTAATAAGGAAATTAATTATTTGGGGGCCCAAACAAAGGAGTTTGGATAAAATCCCGGGAACTCGGGTTTATGCCCGAGTCCAATTTCACGGGCCGTTTCCAATCAATTGGCCAAATTTCGGCCCATTCCGACACCGTCGCGACAAATGACAGTACTGCCCCTGATGCGGTTTTGCTTTGTTAATTTTATGTCCAATACTTCTTCAACCTGACATAATTAATAAGGAAATTAATTATTCAGAGGCCCAAACAAAAGAATTTGGCTAAATTCCCGTGATCCCCGGTCTGTGCCTCGAGTCTAATTTCGTGGCCCTTTTCTAATCAACCTGTCAAATTTCGGCCCATTCTATCATCGTCGCAAAAAATGACAAAATTGCCCCTGATGCGGTTTTGCTTTGTTGATTTTCTGTCCAACACTTCTTCAACCTGACAGAATTAATAAAGAAATTAATTATTCTGAGGCCCAATCGAGGAATTTAGCTAAAATCTCGTGATCCCGGGTCTGTGCCCCTAGTCCAATTTCGCGAGCCTTTTCGAATCAACTGTCAAATTTCGGCCCATTCCAACATCGTCGCAAAAAATGACAAAATTGCCCCTGATGCGGTTTTGCTTTGTTGATTTTCTGTCCAACACTTCTTCAACCTGACATAATTAATAAGGAAATTAATTATTCGGAGGCCCAAAGGAAGGAGTTTGACTAAAATCCCGTGATCCCGGGTCAGTGCCCCGAGTCCAATTTCACGAGCCGTTTTCAATCAACCTGCCAAATTTCGGTTAATTCAGACACCCTCGCGACAAATGACAAAATTGCCCCTGGTGCAATTTTTCTTTGTTAATTTTCTGTCAAGCACTTCTTCAACTGGACATAATTAACTAGCCAAATTTTGGCCCATTTCGATAGTGTCGCAACAAATGACAATACTGCCCTTGGTGCGATTTTGCTTTGTCAATTTTCTGTCCAACACTTCTCAAACCTAACATAATTAATAAGGAAATTAATTATTTGGAAGCCCAAATGATGAAATTTAGCTAAAATCCTATGATCCTGGGTCTGTGCATCGAGTCCAATTTCATAGGCCGTTTCCAATCAACCTGCCAATTTCGGCCCATTCCGACACTGTCGCGAAAAATTACCGTCGCAAAAAATAACAAAATTGCCCCTGGTGCGATTTTGCTTTATTAGTTTTCTGTCCGGCACTTCTTCAACCTGACATAATTAATATGAAAATTAATTATTCGGAGGCCCAAACAAAGGAAATTGGCTAAAATCCCTTGATCCCGGGTGTGTACCCCGAGTCTAATTTCGCGGGCCATTTCTAATCAACCTGCTAATATTTCGGCCCACTCCTACACCGTCGCGACAAATGACAAAATCGCCCCTAGTGCTGTTTCTCTTTGTTAATTTTTTGACCAGCACTTCTTCAACCTGACATAATTGATAAGGAAATTAATTATTCGGAGGCCTAAACGAAGGAGTTTGGCTAAAATCCCGTGATCTTGTGTCTGTGCCCCAAGTCCAATTTCGCAGGCCGTTTCCAATCAACCTGCCAAATTTTGGCCCATTCCGACACCGTCACGACAATTGACAATATTAGCCTTGGTGCGGTTTTGCTTTGTCAATTTTTTTTCCAACACTTCTCAAACCTAACATAATTAATAAGGAAATTAATTATTCGGAGGCCCAAACAAAGGAATTTGGCTAAAATCCCGTGATCACGGGTCTGTGCCCCGATTCCAATTCCGTGGGCCGTTTCCAATCAACCTGCTAAATTTCAGCCCATTTCTACACCGTCGCGAAAAATGATAAAATTACCCTTGGTGCAATATTGCTTTGTTAACTTTTTGTTTAGCACTTCTTCAACCTGACATAATTAATAAGGAAATTAATTATTCGGAGGCCCAAAAGATGGAATTTGGCTAAAATCCCTTGATCCCGGGTGTGTGCCTCAAGTCCAATTTCGCGGGCCGTTTCCAATCAACCTGCCAAATTTCGGCCCATTTCAACATCGTCGCGACAAATGAGAATATTGCCCCTGGTCCGATTTTGCTTTGTCAATTTTCTGTCCAACACTTCACAAACCTGACATAATTAATAAGGAAATTAAGTATTCGGAGGCCCAAACGAAGGAATTTGGATAAAATCTTGTTATCCCGGGTCTGTGCCCTGAGTCCAATTTTGCGGGCCCTTTCCAATCAACCTACCAAATTTCGGCCAATTCCGAAACCGTCCCAAAAAATGACAAAATTGCCCCTGGTGCGATTTTGCTTTGTTAATTTTCTATCCAACACTTCTTCAATCTAACATAATCGATAAGGAAATTAATTAATCGGAGGCCCAAACGAATGAATTTGGCTAGAATTTCGTGATCCCGAGTCCGTGCCTCGTATCCATTTTCGTGGGCCGTTTCCAATCAAACTGCTAAATTTTGGCCCATTCCGACACCGTCGCGACAAATGACAAAATTGCCCCTAGTGAGGATTTTCTTTGTTAGTTTTCTATCCAGCACTTCTTCAACCTGACATAATTAATAAGGAAATTAATTATTCGGAGGCCCAAACGAAGGAATTTGGCTAAAATCCCATGATCCCGAGTCTGTACCCCGAGTCCAATTTTGCGGGTCGTTTCCAGTCAACCTGCCAAATTTCGGCCCATTCCAACACCGTCGCGACAAATGACCATATTACCCCTAGTGCAGTTTTACTTTGTCAATTTTCTGTCCAATACTACTCAAACCTGACAAAATTAATAAGGAAATTAATTATTCGGAGGCCCAAACGAAGGAATCTGCCTAAAATCCCGTGATCCCGAATATGTGCCCCGCGTTCGATTTCGTTGGCCGTTTCCAATCAACTTGCCAAATTTCGTCCCATTCCGACACCATCGTGAAAAATGACAAAATTGCCCCTCGTGCAATTTTGCTTTGTTAATTTTCTGTCCAGCACTTCTTCAACCTGACATAATTGATAAGGAAATTATTTATTCGGAGGCCCAAATGAAGGAATTTGGCTAAAATCCCGTGATCCCGGGTTTGTGCCCTGAGTCCAATTTCGCGGGCCGTTTCTAATCAACTTGTCGAATTTTGGCCCATTCCGACACCCTCGTGACAAATGAAAAAATCGCCCCTGGTGAGGTTTTGCTTTGTTAATTTTCTGTCCAGCACTTCTTCAACCTGACATAATTGATAAGGAAATTATTTATTCGGAGGCCCAAACGAAGGAATTTGGCTAATATCCCATGATCCCGGGTATGTGCCTCGAGTCCAATTTCACGGGCCGTTTCCAATCAACCTATCAAATTTCAGCCGATTCTGACACCGTCGCGATAAATGAAAAAATTACCCCTGGTGCAGTTTTTCATTGTTAATTTTCCGTCTAGCACTTTTTCAACCTGACATAATTAATACAGAAATTAATTATTTAGACGCCCAAGCGAACGAGTTTG
>NW_019266425.1:0-6122 GCF_002742605.1 Olea europaea var. sylvestris
GAGCCCATTCCGACACAGTCGAGAAAAATGACGAAATTGTCGCCGGCGCGATTTTTATTTCCGATCAAACTGCCAAATTTCAATCAATTCCGACACAGTCGAGAAAAATGACAAAATTACCCTCGGCGCAAATTTTGTTTCCGATCAACCAGTCAAATTTTAGCCAATTCCAACACAGTTGCGGAAAATTACGAAATCACACCCAGCGCTATTTTTGTTCCCGATCAACCTGTCAAATTTGAGCCCATTCATACAAAGTCGAGAAAAATGACGAAATTGCCCAAGGCGCGATTTTTGTTTCCGATCAACATGTCAAATTTTAGGCAATTCCGACCCAGTCGCGAAAAATGACGAAATTGACCTGGCTCGATTTTTATTTCCGATCAACCTGTCAAATTTGAGCCCATTCCGACACAGTTGAGAAAAATGACGAAACTGCCGCCGACGAGATTTTTATTTCCGATCAAACTGCCAAATTTCAGGCAATTCCGACACTGTCGAGAAAAATGACGAAATTGCCCCCGGCGCGATTTTTATTTCCGATCAAACTGCCAAATTTCAGGCAATTCCGACACTGTCGAGAAAAATGACGAAATTGCCCCCGGCGCGATTTTTATTTCCGATCAAACTGCCAAATTTCAGGCAATTCCGACACTGTCGAGAAAAATGACGAAATTGCCCCCGGCGCGATTTTTATTTCCGATCAAACTGCCAAATTTCAGCCAATTCCGACACAGTCGAGAAAAATGACGAAATTGCCCCCGGCGCAGTTTTTGTTTCCGATCAACAAGTCAAATTTTAGTCAATTCCGACATAGTCGCAAAAAATGACGAAATTACACCCGGCGCGATTTTTGTCCCCGATAAACCCGTCAAATTTCATCCAATCCCGACACAGTCGAGAAAATGACGAAATTACCCCCGGAGCGATTTTTGTTTCCGATCAACCAGTGAAATCTTAGCCAATTCCGACACAGCCGCGAAAAATGACGAAATTGCCCCCGGCGAGATTTTTGTTTCCGATCAACCAATCAAATTTTAGCCAATTCCGACACAGTCTCGAAAAATGACGAAATTACACCCGGCGCGATTTTTGTCCCCGATAAACCCGTCAAATTTCATCCAATCCCGACACAGTCGAGAAAATGGCGAAATTACCCCCGGAGCGATTTTTGTTTCCGATCAACCAGTGAAATCTTAGCCGATTCCGACACCGTCGCGAAAAATGACGAAATTGCCCCCGGCGCGATTTTTATTTCAGATCAAACTGCCAAATTTCAACCTATTCCGACACAGTCGAGAAAAATGACGAAATTGCCCCCGACGAGGTTTTTGTTTCCGATCAACAAGTCAAATTTTAGTCAATTCCGACACAGTCGTGAGAAACCACGAAATTACACCCGGCTCTATTTTTGTTCCCGCCAAACCTTCCAATTTGAGCCCATTCCGACACGGTCAAGAAAAATTACGAAATTGTCGCCGACGGGATTTTTATTTCCGATCAAACTGCCAAATTTCAGCCAATTCCAACACAGTCGAGAAAAATGACGAAATTACCCTCGGCGCGATTTTTGTTTACGATCAACCAGTCAAATTTTAGCCAATTCCGACACAGTCGCGAAAAATGACGAAATTACACCCGACCCTATTTTTGTTCCCGATCAACCTGTCAAATTTGAGCCCATTCCGACACAGTCGAGAAAAATGACGAAATTGCCCCCGGCGCGATTTTTGTTTCCGATCAGCCTGTCAAATTTTAGCCAATTCCGACACCGTCGCGAAAAATGATGAAATTGCTGCCGGCGTGATTTTTATTTCCGATCAAACTGCCAAATTTCAGCCAATTTCGATACAGTCGAGAAAAATGACGAAATTGCCCTCCCCGCGGTTTTTGTTTTCGATCGCCAAGTCAAATTTAAGTCAATTCCAAAATAGTCGCGAAAAATGACGAAATTACACTCGGCGGGGTTTTTGTTCCCGATAAACCTGTCAAATTTGAGCCCATTCCGACACAGTCGAGAAAAATAACGAAATTGCCCCCGGCGCGATTTTTATCTCAGATCAAACTGCCAAATTCCAGCCAATTCCGACCCAGTCGAGAAAAATGAAGAAATTGCCCCCGGCGCGATTTTTGTTTCCGATCAACCAATCAAATTTTAGCCAATTCCGACACAGTCGCGAAAAATGACGAAATTACCCCCGGCGCGGTTTTTGTTCCCGATCAACCTGTCAAATTTGAGCCGATTCCGACATAGTCGAGAAAAATGACGAAATTGCCGCCGGCGCGTTTTTTCTTCCCTATCAAACTGCCAAATTTCAGCCAATTCGGACACAGTCGAGAAAAATGACGAAATTGCCGTCGGCGTGGTTTTTTTCCGATCAAACTGCCAAATTTCAGCCAATTCGGACACAGTCGAGAAAAATGACGAAATTGCCGTCGGCGTGGTTTTTTTCCGATCAAACTGCCAAATTTCAGCCAATTCGGACACAGTCGAGAAAAATGACGAAATTGCCGTCGGCGTGGTTTTTTTCCGATCAAACTGCCAAATTTCAGCCAATTCGGACACAGTCGAGAAAAATGACGAAATTGCCCCCGGCGCGATTTTTGTTTCCGATCAACAAGTCAAGTTGCAGCCAATTCCGACACTGTCGCGAAAAATGACGAAATTACACCCGGCGCAGTTTTTGTTCCCGATAAACCTTTCAAATTTCAGCCAATTCCGACACAGTCGAGAAAAATGACGATATGGCCCCCGGCGCGGTTTTTGTTTCCTATCAACAAGTAAAATTTTAGTCAATTCCAACACAGTCGCGAAAAATGACGAAATTACACCCGGCGCAATTTTTGTTCCCGATAAACCTGTCAAATTTGAGCCCATTCCGACACAGTCGAGAAAAATGACTAAATTGCCGCCGGCGCGATTTTTATTTCCGACCAAACTGCCAAATTTCAACCAATTTCGACACAGTCGAGAAAAATGACTAAATTGCCGCCGGCGCGATTTTTATTTCCGACCAAACTGCCAAATTTCAACCAATTTCGACACAGTCGAGAAAAATGACGAAATTGCCCCAAGCGCGGTTTTTGTTTCCGATCAACAAGCCAAATTTAAGCCCATTCCGACACAGTCGAGAAAATTGACTAAATTGTCGTCGACGCGGTTTTTATTTCCGATCAGACTGCCAAGTTTCAGCCAATTCCGACACAGTCGAGAAAAATGACGAAAATTGCCCCCGGCGCGATTTTTGTTTCCGATCAACAAATCAAATTTTAGCCAATTCCGACACAGTCGCGAAAAATGACGAAATTACACCCGGCGTGGTTTTTGTTCCCGATCAACCTGTCAAATTTTAGCCCATTCCGACACAGTCGAGAAAAATGACGAAATTGCCCCCGGCGCGATTTTTGTTTCCAATCAACCTATGAAATTTTAGCCAATTCCGACACAGTCGCGAAAAATGACGAAATTGCCGCCGCCGCGATTTTTATTTCCGATGAAACCGCCAAATTTCAGCCAATTGCGACACAGTCGAGAAAAATGATGAAATTGCCCCCGACGCAGTTTTCGTTCCCGATAAACCTGTCAAATTTCAGCCCATTACGACACGGTCGAGAAAAATGACGAAATTGCCCCCGGCGCGATTTTTGTTTCCGATCAACAAGTCAAATTTTAGTCAATTCCGACACTGTCGCGAAAAATGACGAAATTACACCCGGCGAGGTTTTTGTTCCCGATAAACCTGTCAAATTTCAGCCCATTCCGACACAGTCGAGAAAAATGACGAAATTGCCCCTGGCGCGGTTTTTGTTTCCGATCAACAAATCAAATTTTAGTCAATTCCGACACAGTCGCGAAAAATGACGAAATTACACCCGGCGAGGTTTTTGTTCCCGATAAACCTGTCAAATTTCAGCCCATTTCGACGCAGTCGAGAAAAATGACGAAATTGCCCACGGCGCGATTTTTGTTTCCGATCAACAAGTCAAATTTTAGTCAATTCCGACACTGTCGCGAAAAATGACGAAATTACACCCGGCGCGATTTTTGTCCCCGATAAACCTGTCAAATTTCATCCATTTCCGACGCAGTCGAGAAAATGACGAAATCACCCCCGGAGCGATTTTTGTTTCCGATCAACCAGTCAAATCTTAGCCAATTCCGACACAGCCGCGAAAAATGACGAAATTGCCCCCGGCGAGATTTTTGTTTCCGATCAACCAATCAAATTTTAGCCAATTCCGACACAGTCTCGAAAAATGACGAAATTACACCCGGCGCGATCTTTGTTTTCGATCATTCGGTCAAATTTGAGCCAATTCCGACACAGTCGCGAAAAATGATGAAATTACACCCGACCCTATTTTTGTTCCCGATCAACCTGTCAAATTTGAGCCCATTCCGACACAGTCGAGAAAAATGACGAAATTGCCCCCGGCGCGATTTTTGTTTCCGATCAACCTGTCAAATTTTAGCCAATTCCGACACAGTTGAGAAAAATGACAAAATTGCCCCCGGCGCTATTTTTGATTCCGATCAACCTGTCAAATTTGAGCTCATTCCGACACAGTCGAGTAAAATGACGAAATTGCCCCCGGCGCGATTTTTATTTCAGATTAAACTGCCAAATTTCTGCCAATTCCGACACAGTCGAGAAAAATGACAAAATTGCCCCCGGAGCGGTTTTTGTTTCCGATCAACAACTCAAATTTCAGCCAATTCCGACACTGTCGTCAAAATTGACGAAATTACACCTGGCGCGATTTTTGTCCTCGATAAACCTGTCAAATTTCAGCCAATTCCGACGCAGTCGAGAAAATTGACGAAATTGCCCCCCGGCGCGATTTTTGTTTCCGATCAACCAGTCAAATTTAAGCCAATTCCGACACAGTCGCGAAAAATGACCAAATTAAACCGGTGATATTTTTGTTCCCGATCAACCAGTCAAATTTGAGCCCATTCCGACACAGTCGAGAAAAATGCCGAAATTGCCCCCGGCGCGATTTTTGTTTCCGATCAACCTGTCAAATTTTAGCCAATTCCGACACCGTCGCGAAAAATGATGAAATTGCCGCCGGCGTGATTTTTATTTCCGATCAAACTGCCAAATTTCAGCCAATTTCGATACTGTCGAGAAAAATGACGAAATTGCCCGCGCCGCGGTTTTTGTTTTCGATCGACAAGTCAAATTTATGTCAATTCCAAAATAGTCGCGAAAAATGACGAAATTACACTCGGCGCGGTTTTTGTTCCCGATAAACCTGTCATATTTGAGCCCGTTCCGACACAGTCGAGAAAAATATCGAAATTGCCCCCGGCGCGATTTTTATCTCAGATCAAACTGCCAAATTTCAGCCAATTCCGACACAGTCGAGAAAAATAAAGAAATTGCCCCCGGCGCGATTTTTGTTTCCGATCAACCAATCAAATTTTAGCCAATTCCGACACAGTCTCGAAAAATGACGAAATTACACCCGGCGCGATCTTTGTTTCCGATCATTCGGTCAAATTTGAGCCCATTCCGACACAGTCGAGAAAAATGACGAAATTGCCCCCGGTGCGATTTTTATTTCAGATCAAACAGCCAAATTTCAGCCAATTCCGACACAGTCGAGAAAAATGACGAAATTGCCCCCGGCGCGATTTTTGTTTCCGATCGACAAGTCAAATTGTAGTCAATTCCGACACAGTCGCGAAAAATGACGAAATTACACCCGGCGCGATTTTTGTTCCCGATCAACCTGTCAAATTTGAGCCCATTCCGACACAGTCGAGAAAAATGACGAAATTGCCCCCGGCGCGATTTTTACTTCAGATGAAACTGCCAAATTGCAGCCAATTCCGACACAGTCGAGAAAAATGACGAAATTGCCCCCGGCGCGATTTTTGTTTCCGATCAACAAGTCAAATTTCAGCCAATTCCGACAATGTCGCGAAAAATGACGAAATTACACCCGGCGCAGTTTTTGTTCCCGATAAACCTGTCAAATTCCAGCCAATTCCGACACAGCCGAGAAAAATGACGATATGGCCCCCGGCGCGGTTTTTGTTTCCTATCAACAAGTCAAATTTTAGTCAATTCCGACACAGTCGCGAAAAATGACGAAATTACACCCGGCGCGAT
>NW_019266425.1:6304-7459 GCF_002742605.1 Olea europaea var. sylvestris
TAAGCGCGGTTTTTGTTTCCGATCAACAAGCCAAATTTAAGCCCATTCCGACACAGTCGAGAAAATTGACTAAATTGCCGTCGACGCGGTTTTTATTTCCGATCAGACTGCCAAGTTTCAGCCAATTCCGACACAGTCGAGAAAAATGACGAAAATTGCCCCCGGCGCGATTTTTGTTTCCGATCAACAAATCAAATTTTAGCCAATTCCAACACAGTCGCGAAAAATGACAAAATTACACCCGGCATGGTTTTTGTTCCCGATCAACCTGTCAAATTTTAGCCCATTCCGACACAGTCGAGAAAAATGACGAAATTGCCCCCGGCGCGATTTTTGTTTCCGATCAACCTATGAAATTTTAGCCAATTCCGACACAGTCGCGAAAAATGACGAAATTGCCGCCGCCGCGATTTTTATTTCGATGAAACCGCCAAATTTCAGCCAATTGCGACACAGTCGAGAAAAATGACGAAATTGCCCCCGACGCAGTTTTTGTTCCCGATAAACCTGTCAAATTTCAGCCCATTACGACACGGTCGAGAAAAATGACGAAATCGCCACCGTCGATTTTTTTCAGATAAAACTGCCAAATTTCAGCCAATTCCGACACTGTCGCGAAAAATGACGAAATTACCCCCGGCGCGGGTTTTGTTCCCGATAAACCTGTCAAATTTCAGCCCATTACGACACGGTCGAGAAAAATGACGAAATTGCCCCCGACGCGGTTTTTGTTTCCGATCAACAAGTCAAATATCAGCCAATTCCGACACTGTCGCAAAAAATGACGAAATTACACCCGTTGCGGTTTTTGTTCCCGATAAACCTGTCAAATTTCAGCCAATTCCGACACAGCCGAGAAAAAAGACGAAATTGCCCCCGGCGCAGTTTTTGTTTCCGATCAACAAGTCAAATTTTAGTCAATTCCGACACTGTCGCGAAAAATGACGAAATTACACCCGGCGCGATTTTTGTTCCCGATAAACCTATCAAATTTGAGCCCATTCCGACACAGTCGAGAAAAATGACGAAATTGTCGTCGGCGCGATTTTTGTTTCCGATCAAACTGCCAAACGTCAGCCAACTCCGACACAGTCGAGAAAAATGACAAAATTACCCCCGGCGCAAATTTTGTTTCCGATCAACCAGTCAAATTTT
>NW_019266426.1:0-1740 GCF_002742605.1 Olea europaea var. sylvestris
CAAAAATGAACAAACCCGAAGTTATCAAGAAATCGAAAGCCACTTTTCATTGACGAGATTCCAATCGAATTAGGCTAGCAATTTGCCAAAAACGAACAAACCTAAACTTATCATTAAATCAAAAACAACTTTTCATTGGCTCAATTCCAATCGAATTAGACTAGCAATTCGCTAAAAATGAACGAACATGTAGTTATGATGAAATCAAAAACAACTTTTCATTTGCTCGATTTCAGTCGAATTAGACTAGCGATTTGCCAAAAATGAACAAATCCGAAGTTATCATGAAATCAAAAACCACTTTTTATTGGCTCAATTCCAATCGAATTCGACTAGCAATTCACCAAAAACGAATAAAGCCGATGTTATCTTGAAATCGAAAGCTACTTTTCCTTGGCTCAATTCAAATCGAATTTGACAAGCGATTCGTTAAAAATGAGCAAACTTGAAGATATCACGAAATCAAAATACACATTTCATTGGCTCGATTCCAATTGAATTAGATTAGCTCGATTCCAATCGAATTTGACAAGCGATTCACCAAAAATGAACAAACACGAAGTTATCATGATATCAAAAGACATTTTTCATTGGCTTGATTCCAATCAAATTAGACTAGCGATTCGTAAAAAACGAACAAACACAAAGTTATCATGAAATCAAAAACAACTTTTCATTGGTTCGATTTCAATCAAATTAGACTAGCGATTTGTCAAAAACGAACAAACTCGAAGTTATCATGAAATCAAAAGCCAGTTTTCATTTCCTCAATTCCAATCGAATTAGACTAGCAATTCGCTAAAAACGAACAAACCCGAAGTTATCATGATATCAAAAACAACTTTTCACCGGCTCGATTCCAATCGAATTAGACTAGCAATTGGTCAAAAATGAAAAGACCCGAAGTTATCATGAAATAAAAAACAACTCTTCATTGGCTCGATTCCAATCGAATTAGCCTAGCAATTTGCCAAAAATTATCAAACCCGAAGTTATCATGAAATCAAAAACCACTTTTCATTGGCCCGATTCCAGTCGAATTAGACTAGAAATTCCCCAAAACAAACAAACCCGAAGTTATTATGAAATCAAAAACCACTTTTCATTGACTCGATTCCAATCGAATTCGACTAGCAATTCGCCAAAAATGAATGAGGCCGAAGTTATCCTAAAATCGAAAGCCACTTTCAATTGGCTCAATTCCAATTGAATTAGACTAGCAATTCACCAAGAATGAACGAACATGAAGTTATCATGAAATCAAAAACCACTTTTCACTGGCTCGATTCCAATAGAATTAGACTAGCAATCATCAATAACGAACAAACTCGAAGTTATCATGAAATCAAAAACCACTTTTCATTGCTCGATTCCAATCAAATTAGGCTAGCAATTCGCCAAAAACGAACAAACCTAAACTTATCATTAAATCAAAAACAACTTTTCATTGGCTCAATTCCAATCGAATTAGACTAGCAATTCGCTAAAAACGAACAAACCCGAAGTTATCATGATATCAAAAACAACTTTTCACCGGCTCGATTCCAATCGAATTAGACTAGCAATTGGTCAAAAATGAAAAGACCCGAAGTTATCATGAAATAAAAAACAACTCTTCATTGGCTCGATTCCAATCGAATTAGCCTAGCAATTTGCCAAAAATTATCAAACCCGAAGTTATCATGAAATCAAAAACCACTTTTCATTGGCTCGATTCCAGTCGAATTAGACTAGAAATTC
>NW_019266426.1:3498-7456 GCF_002742605.1 Olea europaea var. sylvestris
GAAAAGACCTGAAGTTATCATGAAATCAAAAACAACTCTTCATTGGCTCAATTCCAATCGAATTAGACTAGAAATTTGCCAAAAATGAAGAAACCCTAAGTTATCATGAAATCAAAAACCACTTTTCATTGGCTCAATTCCAGTAGAATTAGACTATTAATTCGCCGAAACTGAATGAAGCCTAAGTAATCAAGAAATTGAAAGCCACTTTTCATTGGATCGATTCCAATCGAATTAGACTCGCAATTCACCAAAAATGAACAATCACGAAGTTATCGTGAAATCAAGAACTACTTTTCATTGGCTAAATTCCAATCGAATTAGACTACCAATTCGTCAATACCGAATAAACTCGAAGTTATCATGAAATCAAAAGCCACATTTCATTGCTCAATTCCAATCGAATTAGACTAGCAATTCGCCAAAAATGAACAAACCCGAAGTCATAATGATATCAAAAACCACTTTTCATTGGCCCGATTCCAATCGAATTAGACTAGCAATTCGCCTAAAATGAACAAACCCAAAGTTATCTTGAAATCAAAAACAAATTTTCATTGGCTTGATTCCAATCAAGTTAGACTATATATTCGCCAAAAATGAACAAACCCGAAGTTATCATTAAATCTTAAACCACTTTTCATTTGATCGATTCCAATCGAATTAGGCTAGCAATTCGCCAAAAACGAACAGACCCAAAGTTATCATGAAATCAAAAACAGCTTTTCATTGGCTTGATTCCAATCGAATTGGATCAGCAATTCCCCAAATATGAACAAACTCGAAGTTATCATGAAATCAAAAACCCCTTTTCATTGGCTCCAAAACGAACAATCCCAAAGTTATTATGAAATCAAAAATCACTTTTCGTTGGCTCGATTCCAATCGAATTCGTTATCCTGAAATCGAAAGCCACTTTTCATTGGCTCGATTCCAATCGAATTAGGCTAGCACTTCACCAAAAACCAACAAACTTGAATTTATCAAGAAATCAAAAACCACTTTTCATTGGCTCGATTCTAGTCGAATTAGACTAGCAATTCGCCAAAAATGAGCAAACCCGAAGTTATCGTGAAATCAAAAACCACATTTCATTGGCTCAATTCCAATCGAATTAGACTAGCAATTCGTCAAAAATGAGCAAACCCGAAGTTATCGTGAAATCAAAAACCACATTTCATTGGCTCAATTCCAATCGAATTAGACTAGCAATTCGTCAAAAATGAGCAAACCCGAAGTTATCGTGAAATCAAAAACCACATTTCATTGGCTCAATTCCAATCGAATTAGACTAGCAATTCGTCAAAAATGAGCAAACCCGAAGTTATCATGAAATCAAAAACCACTTTTCATTGGCTCGATTCTAGTCGAATTAGACTAGCAATTCGCCAAAAGTGAACAACCCCGAAATTATCATGAAATCAAAAACAACTTTTTATTGTCCCGATTCCAATCGAATTCGACAAGAAAATGAAGCCGAAATTATCCTGAAATCGAAATCCACTTATCATTGGCTCGATACCAATCGAATTAGACTAGCAATTCTCCAAAAATGAACAAAATTGAAGTTATCATGAAATCAAAAACCGCTCTTCATTGGCTCAATTCTGATCGAATTAGACTAGAAATTCGCCAAAAATGAACAAATCCGAAATTACCATGAGATCAAAATTCACATTTTGTTGGCTCGATTCCAATCGAATTGGGCTAGCAATTCGCCAAAAATGAACAAACCCAAGTTATCATGAAATAAAAAACAACTTTTCGTTGGCTTGATTCCAATCGAATTAGACTAGCAATTCGCCAAAAATGAACAAACCCGAAGTTATCATGAAATCAAAAACCACTTTTCATTGGCTCAATTCCAGTCGAATTAGATTAGAAATTCTCCAGAATGAACAAACCTGAAGTTATTATGAAATCAAAAACCACTTTTCATTGCCTCGATTCCAATCGAAATCGACTAGCAATTCGCCAAAAACAAATGAAGCCAAAGTTATCATGAAATTGAAAGGTACTTTTCATTGGCTCGATTCCAATCGAATTAGGCTATCATTTCACCAAAAAGGAACAAACCCGAATTTATCATGAAATCAAAAACCACTTTTCATTGGTTCTATTCCATTTGAATTAGACTAGAAATTCGTCAAAAAGGGACAAACTCGAAGTTATCATAAAATCAAAAGCTACTTTTCATTGGCTCGATTTCAATCGAATTAGACTAGCAATTCGTCAGAAACGAATAAGCCCGAAGTTATCATGATATCAAAAATCACTTTTCGTAGGCTCGATTCCAATCGAATTAGACTAGCAATTCGCCAAAAACAAAAAGACACAAAGTTATCTTGAAATCAAAACCCACTTTTCATTAGCTCGATTGCAATCGAATTAGACTAGCAATTCGCAACAAAACGAACAAACCCGAATTTATCATGAAATCAAAAATCACTTTTCATCGGCTCAATTCTAGTCGAATCAGACTAGCAATGCGCCTAAAACGAACTAACCCGAAGTTATCTTGAAATCAAAAACCACTTTTCATTGGCTCGATTCAAATCGAATTATACTAGCGAATTGTCGAAAACGAACAAACTCGAAGTTATCATGAAGTCAAAAGCCACTTTTCATTTGCCCGATTCAAATAATATTAGACCAGGAATTCGCCAAAAATGAACAAACCCGAAGTTATCATGAAATCAAAAAGCACTTTTCATTGGCTCGATTCCAGTCGAATTCAACTAGCAATTCGCCAAAAATGGATGAAGCCGAAGTTATCCTAAAATCGAAAGCCACTTTCCCTTGACTCGATTCCAATCTAATTAGGCTAGCAATTCGCCAAAAACGAACAAACCCGAAGTCATAATGATATCAAAAACCACTTTTCATTGGCTTGATTCCAATCTAATTAGACTAGCAATTCGCCTAAAACGAACAAACCCGAAGTTATCTTGAAATCAAAAACCAATTTTCATTGGCTCGATTCCAATCGCATTAGACTAGAAATTCGCCAAAAATGAACAAACCCGAAGTTATCATGAAATCAAAAACCACTTTTTATTGGCTTGATTCCAGTCGAATTAGCCTAGCAATTCCCCAAAAATGAACAAACCCAAAGTTATCATGAAATCAAAAACAACTTTTCATTGGCTTGATTCCAATCGTATTAGACTAGCAATTTGCCAAAAATAAACAAACCCGAAGTTATCATAAAATCAAATACCACTTTTCATTGGCTCGATTCCAGTCGATTTAGACTAGAAATTCTTCATAACAAACAAAGCTAAAGTTATTATGAATTCAAAAACCACTTTTCATTGGCTCGAATCCAATCGAATTCGACTAGTAATTTGCCAAAAATGAATGAAACCGAAGTTATCTTGAAATTGAAAGCCACTTTTCATTAGCTCGATTCCAATCGAATTAGGCTAGCTTTCACCAAAGACGAACAAACCCGAATTTTTCAAGAAATCAAAAACCACTTTTCATTGGCTCTATTCCAATCGAATTAGACTAGCAATTCGTCAAAAATGGACAAACTCGAAGTTTTCATGAAATCAAAAGCCAATTTTCATTGGCTTCCAATTGAATTAGACTAGCAATTCGCAAAAAATGAACAAACCCGAAGTAATCTTGAAATCAAAAACCACTTTTCATTGGCTCCAATCCAATCGAATTCGACTAGTAATTTGCCAAAAATGAATGAAGCCGAAGTTATCCTGAAATCAAAAGCCACTTTTCATTGGCTCGATTCCAATCGAATTAGACTAGCAATTCGCCAGAAATGAACAAGCCCGAAGTTATCATAAAATCAAAAAAAACTTTTCATTGGCTCAATTTCAATCGAATTAGACTAGCAATTCGTCGAAAACGAAACGACACGTAGTTATCTTGAAATCGAAACCCACTTTTCATTAGCTTCCAATTGAATTAGACTAGCAATTCGCAAAAAATGAACAAA
>NW_019266427.1:0-723 GCF_002742605.1 Olea europaea var. sylvestris
ATCTTCCAGCACCTCAAGCTACAATGGTTTTGGAAGCAATAGAATTAGATTTATATGAAAATGTTGATGGCACGAATCCCAATA
This sequence comes from Olea europaea var. sylvestris, assembly GCF_002742605.1. Lineage (NCBI taxonomy): Eukaryota > Viridiplantae > Streptophyta > Magnoliopsida > Lamiales > Oleaceae > Olea > Olea europaea. Next base: position 85 of record NW_019266427.1, read on the forward strand.
TTGTCAAAACTCCACTCTACGCATTGAATCAGGGTTTGCGACCATCACCAATGGTTCCAGAAGGGTCGAAATCCCTAAACCCTGCACCATAAACCCCAAACCCCATACCACACTTTCTCTCTCTAGCCCAAAACTCTCTCCCTTCACTCTAGAATGGGAGACAAATCACAAACCTTCAAAAATCTTGATCCACCTCCCGACATACCACCTTTACCCGGTGGATTTCAACCACGAACAACGAAAAATCTTCCAGCACTCCAAGCCACAATGGTTTTGGAAGCAATAGATCAGATTTATATGAAAAAGTTGATGGCACGAATCCCAATGTTGTCAAAACTCCACTCTACGCATTGAATCAGGGTTTGCAAACATCACCAATGGTTCCNCATCCAGTACTCCAAGCCACAATGGTTTTGGAAGCAATAGAATCAGATTTATATGAAAACGTTGATGGTACGAATCCCAATGTTTTCAAAACTCCGTTCTACGCATTGAATCAGGGTCTGGGACCATCACCAATGATTCCAGAAGGGCTGAAACCCCTAAACCCCTAACCCCAAACCAGAACCAAACCATAAACAGTACTTTCTCTCTCTAACCCAAAATGCTCTCCCTTATCTCTAAAATGGGAGACAAATC
>NW_019266427.1:2808-7454 GCF_002742605.1 Olea europaea var. sylvestris
TCTGGGACCATCACCAATGATTCCTGAAGGGACAAAATCCCTAAACCCCAAACCCCAAACCCTAAACCCTAAACCAAAACCAGTCCCTAAGCTGCACTTTCTCTCTTTAGCCCAAAACGCTCTCCCTTCTCTCTAGAATGGGAGACAAATAACACACCTTCCAAAATCTTGACCCACCACCCGACATACCACCTTTACCCGGTGGATTTAAAGCCCGAACAATCTAAAATCTCTCAGCACTTAAAGCCACAATGGTTTTCGAAGCAATAGAATCAGATTTATATAAAAAAATTGATGGCACGAATCCCAATGTAGTCAAAACTCCACTCTACGCATTGAATCAGGGTTTGGGACCATCACCGATGACTCCAGAAGGGCCGAAAACCCTAAACCCCAAGCCCAGAACCAAAACCAAAACCAAAACCAAACCCTAAATCGCACTTTCTCTCTCTAGCCAAAAACACTCTCCCTTCCCTCTAAAATGGGAGACAAATCATAAACCTTCAAAAATCTTGATCCACCACCCGATATACCATCTTTACCAGGTGGATTTAAACCCTAAACAACCCAAAATCTTCCAGCACTTCAAGCTACAGTGGTTTTGGAAGCAATAGAATCAGATTTATATGAAAATGTTGATGGCATGAATCCCAATGTTATCAAAACTTCGCTCTACGCATTGAATCAGGGTCTGGGACCATCACCAATGATTCCTAAAGGACAAAAAACCCTAAGCCCCAGACCCTAAACTAAAACCAAACCCTAAACTGCACTTTCTTTCTCTAGCCCAAAACGCTCTCCCTTCTCTCTAAAATGGGAGACGAATCACAAACCTTCTAAAATCTTGATCCACCACCCGACATACCACCTTTACCCGGTGGATTTCAACCCCAAACAACCCAAAATCTTCCAGTACCTTAAGCTACATTGGTTTTGGAAGCAATAGAATCAGATTTACATGAAAATGTTGATGGCACGAATCCAAATGTTGTCAAAACTCCACTTTACGCATTGAATCAGGGTCTGGGACCATCACCAATGATTCCAGAGGGGCCGAAATCCCTAAACCCTGAACCCTAAACCAAAACTAAACCCAAAACCCTGAACCCTAAACCAAAACCAAACCCTAAACCACACTTTCTCTCTCTAGCCCAAAACGCTCTCCCTTCGCACAAGAATGCGAGACAAATCACAAACCTTCAAAAATCTTGATCCACCATCCGACATACCACCTTTACCCGATGGATTTCAACCCCAAACAAATAAAAATCTTCCAGAACTTCAAACTACAGTGGTTTTGGAAGCAATAGAATCAGATTTATATGAAAATGTTGATGGCACGAATCCCAATGTGGACAAAACACCACTCTACGCATTGAATCAGGGTCTGGGACCATTACCAATGTTTCCAGATGGGCCGAAAACCCAAAACCCTAAACCCCAGGCCCAAAACCAAAACCAAACCCTAAATCGCACTTTCTCTCTCAAGCCCAAAACACTCTCCCTTCTCTCTAAAATGGGAGGCAAATCACAAACCTTCAAAAATCTTGATCCACTACCCGATATACCACCTTTACCCGGCGGAATTCAACCCCAAACAACCCAAAATCTTCCAGTACCGCAAGCTACACTGGGTTTGGAAGCAATAGAATCAGATTTACATGAAAATGTTGATGGCACGAACCCCAATGTTGTCAAAACTACACTCTACGCATTGAATCAGGGTCTGGGACCATTACCAATGATTCCAGAAGGGCCGAAATCCCTAAACCGCAAACCCCAAACCCTAAACCGCACTTTCTCTCCCTATCCCAAAATGCTATCCGTTCTCTCTAAAATGGGAGACAAATCACAATCCTTCAAAAATCTTGATCCATCACCCGACATACCAGCTTTCCTCGGTTAATTTTAACCCTAAACAACCTAAAATCTTCCAGTACTTCAGGCTACAATGGTTTTGGAAGCAATAGAATCAGATTTACATGAAAATGTTGATGGCACGAATCCCAATGTTATCAAAACTCCAGTCTACGCATTGAATCAGGGTCTGGGACCATCACCAATGATCCAAAAGGGCCAAAATCCCTAAACCCTAAACCAAAACCAAACCCTAAACCACGCTTTCTCTCTCTAGCCCAAAACGCTCTCCTTTCTCTCTAGAATGGGAGACAAATCACAAACTTTCTAAAATCTTGATCCACTACCCGACATACTACCTTTACCTAGTGGATTTCAACCCCAAACAACCCAAATTCTTCCAGTACTTCAAGCTACAACTGTTATGGATGCAATAGAATCAGATTTATACGAAAATGTTGATGGCACGAATCCCAATGTTGTCAAAACTCCACTCTACGCGCTGAATCAGGGTCTGGGACCATCACCAATGATTCCTAAAGGGCAGAAAACCCTAAGCCCCAGGCCCTAAACCAAAACCAAACCCAAACCCTAAACTGCACTTTCTTTCTCTAGCCCAAAATGCTCTCCCTTCTCTCTAAAATGGGAGACAAATCACAAACCTTCAAAAATCTCGATCCACCACCCGACATACCACCTTTACCCGGTGGATTTCAACCCCAAACAACCCAAAATCTTCCAGTACCTCAAGCTACATTGGTTTTGGAAGCAATAGAATTAGATTTACATGAAAATGTTGATGGCACGAATCCCAATGTTGTGAAAACTCCACTCTACGCGCTGAATCAGGGTCTGGGACCATCACCAATGATTCCTAATGGGCAGAAAACCCTAAGACCTAGACCCTAAACTAAAACTAAACCCTAAACTGCACTTTCTTTCTCTAGCCCAAAACGCTCTCCCTTCTCTCTAAAATGGGAGACAAATCACAAACCTTCTAAAATCTTGATCCACCACCCGACATACTACCTTTACCCTGTGGATTTCAACCCCAAACAATCCAAAATCTTCCAGTACCTCAAGCTACATTGGTTATGGAAGCAATAGAATCAGATTTACATGAAAATGTTGATGGCATGAATCCCAATGTTGTCAAAACTCCACTTTACGCATTGAATCAGGGTCTGGGACCATCACCAATGATTCCAGAAGGGCCGAAATCCCTAAACCACAAACCCCAAACCCTAAACCGCACTTTCTCTCCCTATCCCAAAATGCTCTCCCTTCTCTCTAAAATGGGAGACAAATCACAATCCTTCAAAAATCTGGATCCACCACCCGACATACCACCTTTACTCGGTTGATTTTAACCCCAAACAACCCAAAATCTTCCAGTACTTCGGGCTACAATGGTTTTGGAAGCAATAGAATCAGATTTATATGAAAATGTTGATGGCACGAATCCCAATGTTGTCAAAACTCCACTCTACGCATTGAATCAGGGTCTGGGACCATCACCAATGACTCCAGAAGGGTCGAAATACCTAAACCCTGAAACCTAAACCAAAACCAAACCCTGAAACCTAAACCAAAACAAAACCCTAAACCACACTTTCTCTCTCTAACCCAAAACGCTCTCCCTTCTCTCTAGAATGGGAGACAAATCACAAATCTTCAAAAATCTAGATCTACCACCCGACATACCACCTTTACCCGGTGGATTTCAACCCCAAACAACCAAAAATCATCCAGTACTGCAAGCCACAATGGTTTTGGAAGCAATAGAATCAGATTTATATGAAAACGTTGATGGTACGAATCCCAATGTTTTCAAAACTCTGCTCTACGCATTGAATCGGGGTCTGGGACCATCACCAATGATTCCAGAAGGGTCGTAAACCGTAAACCTCAAACCCCTAACCCTAAACCATAAACCCCAAACCCCAAACCACACTTTCTCTCTCTAGCCCAAAATATGCTCTCCCTTCTCTCTAGAATGGGAGACAAATCACAAACCTTCAAAAATCTTGATCCACCACCCGACATACCACCTTTACCCAATGGATTTTAACCCCAAACAACCCAAAATCTTCCAGCACTTCACGCTACAATGGTTTTGGAAGCAATAGAATCAGATTTATATGAAAATGTTAATGGCACGAATCCCAATGTTGTCAAAACTCCAATCTACGCATTGAATCAGGGTCTTGGACCATCACCAATGACTCCAGAAGGGTCAAAATCCCTAAACCCTTAACCATAAACCCCAAACCCTGAAACCTAAACCAAAACCAAACCCTAAACCACACCTTCTCTCTCTAACCCAAAACGCTCTCCCTTCTCTCTAGAATGGGAGACAAATCACAAATCTTCAAAAATCTAGATCCACCACCCGACATACCACCTTTACCCGGTGGATTTCAACCCCAAACAACCAAAAATCATCCAGTACTCCAAGCCACAATGGTTTTGGAAGCAATAGAATTAGATTTATATGAAAACGTTGATGGTACGAATCCCAATGTTTTCAAAACTCCACTCTACGCATTGAATCAGGGTCTGGGACCATCACCAATGGTTCCAGAAGGGCTGAAACCCCTAAAACCCTAACCCCAAACCAAAACCAAACCCTGAACAATACTTTCTCTCTCTAACCCAAAATGCTCTCCCTTCTCTCTAAAATGGGAGACAAATCACCATCCTTCCAAAATCTTGATCCACCACCCGACATACAACCTTTACCCGGTGGATTTCAACCCCAAACAACCCAACATCTTCCAGCACCTCAA
>NW_019266428.1:0-7454 GCF_002742605.1 Olea europaea var. sylvestris
TCATCATCATCGACATCATCCTCCAGAATGGGAGATGCTGAGGCTGGCCGTTTGCGGCTTGGAGCACTCTTGGCCGTAGTAGGTTTAGCAGGGAGAGAGGAAGATGGACGAGCAGACTGTTTAGCGCGACGAGAAGGAGAGGGGCTCCGAACAGACAAAGGAGTGACCAGAACAGGAGGAGGAGAAGAAATGCTCGGTTGGTCTAATGAATGAAAGGCACGATTGGCCTCAGTCGCAAATAATCTGCGCTTCACCGATGGCCAGAGTTGTTCAAAAAGAGGGTGAGTGGTATGACAAGAATTAAAAGGGGCTAATGAAAAGTGGCTTGATAAATGGAGGTTGCGAGCGTTTATAGCCTCTGCTTCCGCCTTATTAATGGTATGAAAACGGTCAATTAAGTTCTTCGAATAGCAAAGAAGAACAGGCCAAATTTGATCAAAACCAAGCTGGTGAGCAAAAAATTGGGGAGCATAAATTTCTACCCCCGCTTTGACATTAGTCCCAGTTAGAATATCATGAAATAGCTCCCTCCCGGTTAAAAACTGAATCCAAATGAGCAGGGAGGTGCTCGCGCTATCTATGGTGGAAGGAGGATGTACATAGTTTGGAGTCAAAAAAGGAGAAAAAGGAAAAAAGGAAGATATTGAATCTAAAGAATAAAAGAATGAAAAAATGTCCCTTCTGGACATATTTACAGGAGTTAAGGGCTCCATAACTAGCCCGTAACAGCTAGCAGAAGGACGAGAAATGGATGGAGTACCAAGCGATGGAAAATAGGCTCTCAACCACAGTTGAGTGAACCAAAGAGGTCCACTGCCAGTGGGAGATGCACCGTTCTTCAATTGAGCTTGAAGAGAGGCCATGCCTCTGTAAAGGGCAGCCAAAAACAAAGAACATAAATTCAAAGGCCTGCCACACACCAATTCGTGCGCTATGGGTAAATAACTCAGAGAAGGCCTTATACTTGGCACGCACAACACATATTTACAAAGCCAAACTAAAAGGAAGGCCACTCGCTCAGTATGGGTAGGCTCAGCACTCGAATGATTGTGGAGGGTCTGCAGGCTCGAATAAGAGTCGGTATAGTTTTTACCAAACTGTGGGACGCCACCAGAAACTAAGATACCTGGGAAAATGGTATCGCCCAAAGGTGGTAAATTCACCAGGGCCCAACATCCCTTAACGTAATAGACATGGGGCCGAGAGGAAAAATAAAGGTGTTATACTCAGGGGACCAAAAACTCAAAGCAATCGAAAAGAGCGCTGAATCAAAAGCAGGGGGGCGAATAGAGACTTCTAACAAGTCAGAAATCCTAGCGCTATCAAAAAGTGCCTTGGGAGGACCATGACCCACAAGGCGAGCATGCCACCTACGAAAAGCTACATCAGATTTAGGACAAGTGTGAATACCTCTTTCGCGAAGTGGCCCCAGCGGCAGAGAGTTTAGAAAAGAAGGGCCATGAGTGCAAGGAAACAGCTGACCCACCGCCGCCTGTTCAACTGCCTCCGCATTGTTGAAGAAAGGATCCAAGTAAAACTCATTACGTCTAATGTCGGCGGGCAGAAAACTTGGGGTTATGTATGGGCGACTCAGAAGTTTCTGAAAGTCATCAAAACTAAAGGAGTCGCTAGCTTGAGATTGTGAAGCAGCCATTGGAGAAGGAACGAAGCTTTTCAGGGTTACGTAACAAGAAAGCAAAAGATGAATAGTGAATCGTGAAAGAGATGCAAAATATGAGGCGTGGTTTGGTAGCAGTGAAATGGCGTGTTTGGGATTTATAAGGGTTTGCAAAACGACGCACTTTTTCAAGTTATGGAAGGAAACAATGATTGAAATTCTTGGGAATTTCGAACGTTGCTGAAAACATGAAATGAATATGACAAAATTCAATAATTATTATTAATTCTGCCATATTGGGGGGTAATTGTTGACACATAAAAATTCAGCCCAAAATCGAAGAGCCCAAGGAGTAAAGCCCAATTGGAGGATCTCCAAATCAGATAGCCCAAAGAACGAAGTCCAATCGAACGAATCAAGGTGAAAGCCCAAATAAGGGGCCCAAGAATGCGGTAACGCCATCGCCCGAGTTTGCAAGTCGCCCAGAGTCTGAACGAATAGAGTGTCATACGGTCGCCCAGAGCTGTTATTCTATTCTCGTCCAAACCTTCAAGTCGCCCAAGGTATCAACAGACATAGCGCATCGTGGTTATCAAGAAATGCAGTTATCAAGGCAGTTGTTAAAGTAGCCCTATCACGTTCCACAACTCAAGGAATTCAATCGAAATCGGTTGAACGATGAAAGGTAATGGCAGCAGTTAAAAGGCAGTTTCATGACAAAATGGCCACTACGAAGAAAGTGGGTAGTTATAGGACGATCAAGCATTTTTTAGAGTAGTTAATCACAGAGAGATCGTCTATGAGGTATAAAAGGGGAAAGAATATAGAAGCAAAAGACCGAATCCAAAACTCTCGAACAGAGAATATGTAATTTTCATTTCCTTAGCTTTTAGATTTAAACACTTTTCTTTCTGTAACTCGTGTGCTTGCGCCCCTTGGAGGCACGTTGTTTTTCATTTCCAATTGTAAACTTCATCGCCAATAAAAGAACACCCCTTTTTGGGACTTTGTCTCAAGAGGTTTGTCCCTTACACAATCGTCTGATCCTTTTTAATTGTTAGCGACTTAACCCGCGCGAAACACCTATATAATTCTATGACAGTCATTTAGTTTTATTGTATATCTGATAATTATTTTTACGGATTATATATTCTTTATTATTATTATTTGTTTTCTATTTTTATTTTTTGTGGAATGATAATTTAAGATACAAAGAATTTTAGTGAATATCTCAATTATTTTAAATAAAGGTTCACCATTTATTTGCCATTGAAGAACGATTTTTAGCTCCGCTAATTGGCGCAAATGGTATGTTGTGAAATCATGACCTTACTTTGGATTTTGGCATTAGAGTCCCCAAATCAACATTTTGTTGCTCAATTAGGCCTTTCTGTGACATTCTGTTTCTTTCACAGAACTTAAAAAATAAATGGACTAATGTACCCTTAATTTGGATTAAAATAAATAAAAAATAACATTAAAATAAAAAAAATAAGAAAAAGATGGCAAAAATAAACCAAATAATCAACCAAGGTGGACATTACCCCAACTCAAAACCGACGATTACTTCATACCCAAACAAGCGTCGATGGTTGTCTCATTCCCCAAATCGACAATTGAATTTCCATCCAAGTACCAGCACCAGCACCACACCACACCACACCACATCGCACTGCACTGCACCCATCGCATGCAAAGAAAACATTGTCGGCCTCCACCTCCATCCTCCAACATTGCCACCCATTTCACCATTGCCATCTTCTCACACTACCAAATACCAAAATCCAAACATTAGGTCCAAATTTTGCAACATCGCCTTAGGATAGTGACAATTTGCGGCAATTAGCCTTTTTGGTGCATAAACACACACATTGTTATTTGCCTTTTCTTTCTTGGATTGTGTAAGGAAGAAGTTGGAAAGGTACAAATTTTGCTCCTTTTACTATTGCTAAAGCTATTTATCAATGCTCTGAGTTGATTACATGTTACCGTATGTTCTATATATTTTCGGGACGATTTTTTCGTGGAGTTGCAAAGAAGATTACTCGTCTTAAAGGTACTCAAGACCAAAATTATAATTTGATAGAAAAAAAAATGACTTCGAAATGGGGAAAATTTGGAATATTTTCTATATCAAAAAATAGTTTAACGTTACCACCACTACTGTTTACTATACATTTTAAATGAAAATGCAACAAAAACCATTTCAGATTATAGGAATTTTAAACAAAATTATCATGAAAAGCGATATCTAACTCGAGTAAGCACCTTACCAATGATATATTTAATATGTAAAATTATATATCATTAAATAAAGGTTTGGTATTCATTTGTAAATTTTACAAAAGTTAAGGATCTTTTTCGCATCAAAACACATAGATTGAGGAGGTCATATCAAGAAATAAACATTAGGGCACAATTTGTACACTAATGACAAAGATTAAGGACTATTTGTGGCAATTTCCCAATTTTGTTAGCACAATCTTTTTAGGTAAATACTAAGGGATCCCGCTACACGTACAAAATAGGATGACAAAGGTAGCTTACAAAATGACGTGGCAGGGGGGAATTTTTTAAAAATAAGGACAATAATGCTACTGTATCCCTCACTTTTGCTTCCAATTTTTCCCTAAATCTGAAACCACTTTCTCATCTCTCCCCATTTCCTTTCTCCATTTCCCCCTCCCATTCCAAGGTATTCGATTCCGAAGTACTCGCCTCCGATAGAGGCCTCACCTTCGACACTTTCATCATCTGTATGCACTTCCGGCCAACTCCACACTATCATTGAAGAAGCCGCCGGTGTCGGGTCGCGACATTCGACCTTAACAAAACAATCGGTGGACATCCCTCGAATCTCAACTCGGGACAATACAACTGAGTTGTATGATTTGCTAAATACGAAGGTATTATTTGTTAAATTTTGTAATTTTTAGCGATTTGATCTTTTGACTTTGTTGAATGAAATAAGAGCTTTGATATCTTTTCTTCCCAGTGTTCATGTGGGTGACATGTTTACCACTCACAAATCTTTTTTGGGTTTCACTTTTTGTTTGTTTTTCCTCTCATAACGTAAAAAGGCAGGTAAATTTGATGCTCATATGCTCCAAAATCGTGACATTATTTGAGAGGGAAATGTAGTGTTGTTTGTGTATTATGTAGGTTTTGTTTGTATGTGGGTTTTCGTGGATTTTCCATAAAAGGGCAAGCATGGGAGTCAAGTATGATTTGCGGGTAGGATTAGCTTGTGAATTCTGTTGGCCAATAAGGTGTGTGCGCGTGTGTTTTGTGAAGCTTTTCACTATAATTAATGCTGTAATATTATAGACAAGTTTTAAGAAATGCCCAGGTTCTATTTGTGGAATGACTTATTTTCGAATTTAGGGAATAGAAATCCCCTGTTATCTTTGAATTCAAGTGGGATATCCAGTTATGAATGAAGTTGAATGTCTTGAAAGTTTGATTTTCAAAGCCCTATTTATTTCAAGAAGCAATAAATAATTCCATAGCTGTTGTGGTTTAATTTAAAAGAAATTCTTGATTCGTAGTCTTGAATTCTCTCTCTCTTTCTATATATATATATATGGTTTTGAATTAGATTAAGATCATCTTTAAATAATCCCTTTGAATCTGCAAGTGTGGAGATATATATATGGTTTATTAAGATACTTCGAACATGTTAATATAATTGCTTGTGGCAGTAAGAATAATCAAATTATTATGTTTTCAGCAACACAGAATGTCGGGAAAGAATGCCACAGTTGCTGGAGTGTTGGACACTTCTTTGGTGATTGTCCAATAAAACGTCCTTAGTTCATCCGGGAAAATCACCTGTCGAAGTGAAAGCGAAGGGGACGGAGACAGCTTGAGTAGTGGTTAATGAATTGCTACCTATGTAGGCAGTAGCTTTTCAAATATTTATGCATATAATGCATGACATTTTGTATTGTCTTCGATGGTTGGTAATTGGTAATATCAGTACTTTGTATCTTGGTGCTTATTTTTGCATGCAAAATCAGTTTATTACTTGCTTTACACCAATGGCATCTCTTTATTTTTCTTTTCTTTATGCTTCCTGGGAGATAACAGTGAGATTATCTCCACCAATTTAAATTCACTTGATGGACAGTGAGATAACAACCTGCATTGTACCAATTGGGAGTGGTTCAATATTGACTGAGACTAGAATTCCTTTGTGAAAACAAGCTCAAGTTCAAATCCACCCCTAATTTCACGCATAGAACACCATTTTGGTTGCTAAATTCCTACGACCTCAAAGGCAAAGGGAATACTTATTGGAGCATAAATGCAATACTCACCCCCACGCATAAATGCAATACTCATTGGCACATAAATGCAAACAAAACTGAAGCTATAAACAAAAGGAGAGTTCATTGCAGCAAGGGAGAGTTCATCACACTACGATGACCAACCAAAGTAATTTATCATACACATCTCGTAGTCGAATAATAAAATAATTCTCTAACAAATTACACCTAAACAAATTATCATAACAATTTTCTCATTTAGCAGCCCATACATCTATATATAACAAAACCAGCTGCGTCCACTTTGTTGTTCTGTTTGCTTGAATTCAATTGGTCCCACCATGATGGGGTAAATATGGACCTAACATGCAAATTAGAATTAATGAACGAAGAGGAAGTATTGAAATTCAAATGTTGTTATTTCCAGTAACCATGGATATCGAAAGATGCAGAGATTCTAGCTTTACAACCCGTTTGAATTGTTGGTTGCGGCTTCATAGAAGTGCTTGTATTACTATTTCTTCGCCCTTCCTGACTACATGTCAATGTGACATATCTCAAAACACCATCATCATCCTTCGTCGAACTCCTCGTCCTAATTGGAAAACCCATGGCATATGCATATCTTGCATAAAAATCGTACACTTCTTTTTCATCATTGAACTGCGTACCAACCTCAGGCACAATACAATCATCTCTTCCTATAGTTTCCTCTCCCACAACATTTACATTGCTGTCCACATTCTCATTTTCGGATTCAACGAACGAAACATCTTCCATATTTTTGTCTTCTGCAAAATGTAAATGCTATATGTCATCAACTCATATTAAAATGTGATTAAACAGTTAGCTCATTTTAGTATCCATTTATATCATGGTTCCAAAATTTTCATCACAGAATATATTAGGGTAGAAGTCCAGTATACTTGGTTAACTAAATGAACAAATGAATGAACCGATTAAAAAAGAAATCTCACAATTCAACCAAAAAGATATCAATTTCAATGGTGTTATGAATTTCTTATACTTCATAACTAAATTAATTGATGAAAAAAATTCAATTTCCAGTAAGATTTTAAAAATTGAAAATGCAATTATTTCCATCTTTCAAACACCACGAAACTCTAACAGCTCAACTCATACCAAGAAATTCCAAGCTACAAAACAAAAGCACCCATACCTTCTTATGTGACGACCGACCGTTGTCGGAGATGGAGAAGACAGACCGAAGAAGATAGGTTGGACTGAAGAAAAAAAATGGAGGTGCGAGGTCGGATGCGCCGTTGATGCTGGGTCTCTCACTACCCAGCCATTCTTTGGATTTTTGCTACACAATGTTGGGGAAATTGTTGGATGTTCGCTACCAATCGTTGGGCGTCGCTTTTGGGTCTCTTGCTACCTGGCCAAGAAAATGTTAGATTTTTGCTGCAAGTCGTTCAAGAAAATATTGGATTTTTGCTACAAGTCATTGAAGAAAATGTTGGATTTTGCTGTGAATATTTTTGGAGTTTTGCTACAGCTGTACGTTGAAGAAGATTGACTATTATTACAGATTTACAGCAAAGTTT
>NW_019266429.1:0-7451 GCF_002742605.1 Olea europaea var. sylvestris
AACAAAAACCGCGCCGGGGGCAATTTCGTCATTTTTTGCGACTGTGTCGGAATTTGTTAAAATTTGAAAGGTTGATCGGGAACCAAAATCGCGTCGGGGGCAATTCCGTCAATCTTCTCGACTGTGTCGGAATTGGCTAAAATTTGACAGGATGATCGGAAACAAAAACCGCACCGTGGACAATTTCGTCATTTTTCATGACTGTGTCGGAATTGGCTGAGATTTGACAGGATGATCCGAAACAAAAATCACGCCGGGGGCAATTTCGTCATTTTTTGCAACTGAATCGGAATTTGCTATAATTTGACAGGTTGATTGGAAACAAAAACCGCGTCGGGGGCAATTTCGTCATTTTGCTCGACTGTGTCGGAATCGGCTAAAATTTGACCGATTGATCGGAAAAAAAATCGCTCCGGGGGCAATTTCGTCATTTTGCTCGACTGTGTCGGAATCGGCTAAAATTTGACCGATTGATCGGAAAAAAAATCGCTCCGGGGGCAATTTCGTCATTTTGCTCGACTGTGTCGGAATCGGCTAAAATTTGACCGATTGATCGGAAAAAAAATCGCTCCGGGGGCAATTTCGTCATTTTGCTCGACTGTGTCGGAATCGGCTAAAATTTGACCGATTGATCGGAAAAAAAATCGCTCCGGGGGCAATTTCGTCATTTTGCTCGACTGTGTCGGAATCGGCTAAAATTTGACCGATTGATCGGAAAAAAAATCGCTCCGGGGGCAATTTCGTCATTTTGCTCGACTGTGTCGGAATCGGCTAAAATTTGACCGATTGATCGGAAAAAAAATCGCTCCGGGGGCAATTTCGTCATTTTGCTCGACTGTGTCGGAATCGGCTAAAATTTGACCGATTGATCGGAAAAAAAATCGCTCCGGGGGCAATTTCGTCATTTTGCTCGACTGTGTCGGAATCGGCTAAAATTTGACCGATTGATCGGAAAAAAAATCGCTCCGGGGGCAATTTCGTCATTTTGCTCGACTGTGTCGGAATCGGCTAAAATTTGACCGATTGATCGGAAAAAAAATCGCTCCGGGGGCAATTTCGTCATTTTGCTCGACTGTGTCGGAATCGGCTAAAATTTGACCGATTGATCGGAAAAAAAATCGCTCCGGGGGCAATTTCGTCATTTTGCTCGACTGTGTCGGAATCGGCTAAAATTTGACCGATTGATCGGAAAAAAAATCGCTCCGGGGGCAATTTCGTCATTTTGCTCGACTGTGTCGGAATCGGCTAAAATTTGACCGATTGATCGGAAAAAAAATCGCTCCGGGGGCAATTTCGTCATTTTGCTCGACTGTGTCGGAATCGGCTAAAATTTGACCGATTGATCGGAAAAAAAATCGCTCCGGGGGCAATTTCGTCATTTTGCTCGACTGTGTCGGAATCGGCTAAAATTTGACCGATTGATCGGAAAAAAAATCGCTCCGGGGGCAATTTCGTCATTTTGCTCGACTGTGTCGGAATCGGCTAAAATTTGACCGATTGATCGGAAAAAAAATCGCTCCGGGGGCAATTTCGTCATTTTGCTCGACTGTGTCGGAATCGGCTAAAATTTGACCGATTGATCGGAAAAAAAATCGCTCCGGGGGCAATTTCGTCATTTTGCTCGACTGTGTCGGAATCGGCTAAAATTTGACCGATTGATCGGAAAAAAAATCGCTCCGGGGGCAATTTCGTCATTTTGCTCGACTGTGTCGGAATCGGCTAAAATTTGACCGATTGATCGGAAAAAAAATCGCTCCGGGGGCAATTTCGTCATTTTGCTCGACTGTGTCGGAATCGGCTAAAATTTGACCGATTGATCGGAAAAAAAATCGCTCCGGGGGCAATTTCGTCATTTTGCTCGACTGTGTCGGAATCGGCTAAAATTTGACCGATTGATCGGAAAAAAAATCGCTCCGGGGGCAATTTCGTCATTTTGCTCGACTGTGTCGGAATCGGCTAAAATTTGACCGATTGATCGGAAAAAAAATCGCTCCGGGGGCAATTTCGTCATTTTGCTCGACTGTGTCGGAATCGGCTAAAATTTGACCGATTGATCGGAAAAAAAATCGCTCCGGGGGCAATTTCGTCATTTTGCTCGACTGTGTCGGAATCGGCTAAAATTTGACCGATTGATCGGAAAAAAAATCGCTCCGGGGGCAATTTCGTCATTTTGCTCGACTGTGTCGGAATCGGCTAAAATTTGACCGATTGATCGGAAAAAAAATCGCTCCGGGGGCAATTTCGTCATTTTGCTCGACTGTGTCGGAATCGGCTAAAATTTGACCGATTGATCGGAAAAAAAATCGCTCCGGGGGCAATTTCGTCATTTTGCTCGACTGTGTCGGAATCGGCTAAAATTTGACCGATTGATCGGAAAAAAAATCGCTCCGGGGGCAATTTCGTCATTTTGCTCGACTGTGTCGGAATCGGCTAAAATTTGACCGATTGATCGGAAAAAAAATCGCTCCGGGGGCAATTTCGTCATTTTGCTCGACTGTGTCGGAATCGGCTAAAATTTGACCGATTGATCGGAAAAAAAATCGCTCCGGGGGCAATTTCGTCATTTTGCTCGACTGTGTCGGAATCGGCTAAAATTTGACCGATTGATCGGAAAAAAAATCGCTCCGGGGGCAATTTCGTCATTTTGCTCGACTGTGTCGGAATCGGCTAAAATTTGACCGATTGATCGGAAAAAAAATCGCTCCGGGGGCAATTTCGTCATTTTGCTCGACTGTGTCGGAATCGGCTAAAATTTGACCGATTGATCGGAAAAAAAATCGCTCCGGGGGCAATTTCGTCATTTTGCTCGACTGTGTCGGAATCGGCTAAAATTTGACCGATTGATCGGAAAAAAAATCGCTCCGGGGGCAATTTCGTCATTTTGCTCGACTGTGTCGGAATCGGCTAAAATTTGACCGATTGATCGGAAAAAAAATCGCTCCGGGGGCAATTTCGTCATTTTGCTCGACTGTGTCGGAATCGGCTAAAATTTGACCGATTGATCGGAAAAAAAATCGCTCCGGGGGCAATTTCGTCATTTTGCTCGACTGTGTCGGAATCGGCTAAAATTTGACCGATTGATCGGAAAAAAAATCGCTCCGGGGGCAATTTCGTCATTTTGCTCGACTGTGTCGGAATCGGCTAAAATTTGACCGATTGATCGGAAAAAAAATCGCTCCGGGGGCAATTTCGTCATTTTGCTCGACTGTGTCGGAATCGGCTAAAATTTGACCGATTGATCGGAAAAAAAATCGCTCCGGGGGCAATTTCGTCATTTTGCTCGACTGTGTCGGAATCGGCTAAAATTTGACCGATTGATCGGAAAAAAAATCGCTCCGGGGGCAATTTCGTCATTTTGCTCGACTGTGTCGGAATCGGCTAAAATTTGACCGATTGATCGGAAAAAAAATCGCTCCGGGGGCAATTTCGTCATTTTGCTCGACTGTGTCGGAATCGGCTAAAATTTGACCGATTGATCGGAAAAAAAATCGCTCCGGGGGCAATTTCGTCATTTTGCTCGACTGTGTCGGAATCGGCTAAAATTTGACCGATTGATCGGAAAAAAAATCGCTCCGGGGGCAATTTCGTCATTTTGCTCGACTGTGTCGGAATCGGCTAAAATTTGACCGATTGATCGGAAAAAAAATCGCTCCGGGGGCAATTTCGTCATTTTGCTCGACTGTGTCGGAATCGGCTAAAATTTGACCGATTGATCGGAAAAAAAATCGCTCCGGGGGCAATTTCGTCATTTTGCTCGACTGTGTCGGAATCGGCTAAAATTTGACCGATTGATCGGAAAAAAAATCGCTCCGGGGGCAATTTCGTCATTTTGCTCGACTGTGTCGGAATCGGCTAAAATTTGACCGATTGATCGGAAAAAAAATCGCTCCGGGGGCAATTTCGTCATTTTGCTCGACTGTGTCGGAATCGGCTAAAATTTGACCGATTGATCGGAAAAAAAATCGCTCCGGGGGCAATTTCGTCATTTTGCTCGACTGTGTCGGAATCGGCTAAAATTTGACCGATTGATCGGAAAAAAAATCGCTCCGGGGGCAATTTCGTCATTTTGCTCGACTGTGTCGGAATCGGCTAAAATTTGACCGATTGATCGGAAAAAAAATCGCTCCGGGGGCAATTTCGTCATTTTGCTCGACTGTGTCGGAATCGGCTAAAATTTGACCGATTGATCGGAAAAAAAATCGCTCCGGGGGCAATTTCGTCATTTTGCTCGACTGTGTCGGAATCGGCTAAAATTTGACCGATTGATCGGAAAAAAAATCGCTCCGGGGGCAATTTCGTCATTTTGCTCGACTGTGTCGGAATCGGCTAAAATTTGACCGATTGATCGGAAAAAAAATCGCTCCGGGGGCAATTTCGTCATTTTGCTCGACTGTGTCGGAATCGGCTAAAATTTGACCGATTGATCGGAAAAAAAATCGCTCCGGGGGCAATTTCGTCATTTTGCTCGACTGTGTCGGAATCGGCTAAAATTTGACCGATTGATCGGAAAAAAAATCGCTCCGGGGGCAATTTCGTCATTTTTCGCGACTGTGTCGGAATTTGCTTAAATTTGACAGGTTGATCGTTAACAAAAATCGCGCCGAGGGCAATTTCGTCCTTATTCGCGACTGTATCGGACTTGGCTAAAATTTGACAGGTTGACAGGGAACAAAAATCGCGCCGAGGGGAATTTCGTCATTTTTCGCGACTGTATCGAAATTGGCCAAAATTTGACAGGTTCATCGGAAACGAAAAACGCTCCGAGGGCAATTTCGTGATTTTTCGCGGCTGTGTCGTATTAGGCAACAATTTGACTGGTTGATCGGGAACAAAAACAGCGCCGGGGACAATTTCGTCATTTTTCGCGACTGTATCGAAATTGGCCAAAATTTGACAGGTTCATCGGAAACGAAAAACGCTCCGAGGGCAATTTCGTCATTTTTCGCGACTGTGTCGGAATTGGCTGAAATTTGACAGGTTGATCAGAATGAAAAATCGCGCCGGGCGCAATTTCGTCATTTTTTGCGACTGTGTCGGATTTGGCAACAATTTGACTGGTTGATCGGAAACAAAAACAGCGCCGGGGGCAATTTCGTCATTTTTCGCGACTGTGTCGGAATTGGCTGAAATTTGACAGGTTGATCAGAAAAAACCGTGTCAGGGGCAATTTCGTCATTTTTCGCGACCGTGTCGGAATTTGCTTTAATTTGACAGGTTGATCGGTAACAAAAATCGCGCCGAGGGCAATTTCGTCATTATTCGCGACTGTATCGGACTTGGCTAAAATTTGACAGGTTGACAGGGAACAAAAATCGCGCCGGGGGGAATTTCGTCATTTTTCGCGACTGTATCGAAATTGGCCAAAATTTGACAGGTTGATCGGAAACAACAAACGCGCGGGGGGCAATTTCGTCATTTTTTTCGCAACTGTGTCGGATTTTGCTACAATTTGGCTGGTTGATCGGGAACAAAAACAGCGCCAGGGGCAAATTCGTCATTTTTCGCGACTGTGTCGGAATTGGCTGAAATTTGACAGGTTGATCAGAATGAAAAATCGCGCCGGGTGCGATTTCGTCATTTTTTGCGACTGTGTCGGATTTGGCTACAATTTGACTGGTTGATCAGGAACAAAAATCGCGCCTTGGGCAATTTCGTCATTTTTCGCGACTGTGTCGGAATTGGTTGAAATTTGACAGGTTGATCGGAAAGAAAAATCGCGCCGGGGGTAATTTCGTCATTTTTCGCGACTGTGTCGGAATTGGCTAAAATTTGACTGGTTGATCGGGAACAAAAACCGCGCCGGGGGCAATTTCGTCATTTTTCGCGACGGTGTCGGAATGGGCTAAAATTTGACAGCTTGATCGGAAACAATAATCGCGCCGGGGGCAATTTCGTCATTTTTCGCGACTGTGTCGGAATTGGCTAAAATTTGACTGGTTGATCGGGAACAAAAACCGCGCCGGGGGCAATTTCGTCATTTTTCGCGACTGTGTCAGAATTGGCTAAAATTTGACAGGTTGATCGGGCACAAAAATCGCGTCGGGGGCAATTTCGTCATTTTTCGCGACTGTGTCGGATTTGGCTACATTTTGACTGGTTGATCGGGAACAAAAACAGCGCCGGGGGCAATTTCGTCATTTTTCGCGACTGTGTCGAAATTGGTTGAAATTTGACAGGTTGATCAGAAAAAACCGCGTCAGGGGCAATTTCGTCATTTTTCGCGACTGTGTCGGAATTTGCTTAAATTTGACAGGTTGATCGGTAACAAAAACCGTACCGAGGGCAATTTCGTCATTATTCGCGACTGTATCGGACTTGGCTAAAATTTGACAGGTTGACAGGGAACGAAAATCGCGCCGGGGGGAATTTCGTCATTTTTCGCGACTGTGTCGAAATTGCCCAAAATTTGACGGGTTGATCGGAAACAAAAAACGCGCGGGGGGCAATTTCGTCATTTTTCGCAACTGTGTCTGATTTTGCTACAATTTGACTGGTAGATCGGGAACAAAAACAGCGCCGGGGGTAAATTCGTCATTTTTCGCGACTGTGTCGGAATTGGCTGAAATTTGACAGGTTGATCGGAAACAAAAATCGCGCCTGGGGCAATTTCGTCATTTTTCGCGACTGTGTCAAAATTGACTAAAATTTGACAAGTTGATCGGGAACAGAAACCGCGCCGGGGGCAATTTCGTCAATTTTCGCGACTGTGTCGGAATTGGCTACAATTTGACTGGTAGATCGGGAACAAAAACAGCGCCGGGGGCAATTTCGTCATTTTTCGCGACTGTGTCGGAATTGGTTGAAATTTGACAGGTTGATCAGAAAGAAAAATCGCGCCGGGGGCAATTTCGTCATTTTTCACGACTGTGTCGGAATTGGCTAAAATTTGATCGGTTGATCGGGAACAAAAACCGCGCCGGGGGCAATTTCGTCACTTTTCGCGACTGTGTCGGAATTGACTAAAATTTGACAAGTTGATCGGGAACAAAAACCGCGTCGGGGGCAATTTCGTCATTTTTCGTTAATGTGTCGGATTTGGTTACAATTCGACAGTTAGATCGGGAACGAAAATCGCGCCGGGGCAATTTGTCATTTTTCCTCGACTGTGTCGGAATTGACTAAAATTTGACAAGTTGATCGGGAACAAAAGCCGCGTCGGGGGCAATTTCGTCATTTTTCGCGACTGTGTCGGAATTGGCTCAAATTTGACAAGTTGACCGGAAACAAAAATCGCGCCGGGGGCAATTTCGTCATTTTTCGCGACTGTGTCAGAATTGGCTAAAATTTGAACGCTTGATCGGGAACAAATATCGCGCCGTGGGCAATTTCGTTATTTTTCGTGACTGCGGCGGAATTGGCTCAAATTTTACAGGTTGATCGGGAACAATAATCGCGTCGGGGTCAATTTCGTCATTTTTCTCGACTGTGTCGGAATTGGCTAAAATTTGACA
>NW_019266430.1:0-7449 GCF_002742605.1 Olea europaea var. sylvestris
ACACGAACGAACCCGATGTTATCATGAAATCGAAAGCCACTTTTCATTGGCTCGATTCTAATCGAATAAGACTAGATATTCGCGAAAAATGAACAAACTCGAAGTTATCATGAAATCAAAACCCCTTTTCGTTGGCTCTATTCCAATCGAATTAGACTAGCAACTCGCCGAAAACGATCAAACCCGTAGTTATCATGAAATCAAAAACCACTTTTCATTGGCTCGATTCCAATCGAATTAGACTAGCATTTCGACAAAAAAGAACAAATCCAAAGTTATCATGAAATCAAAAACCCCTTTTCATTGGCTCAACTCCAATCAAATTAGACTAGCAATTCGCCGAAAATGCTCAAACCTAAAGTTATCTTGAAATCGAAAATAACTTTTCATTCGCTCGATTCCAATTGAATTAGACTAGCAATTTTTCGAAAACGATCAGACCCAAAGTTATCATGAAATCGAAAGCTACTTTTCATTGGCTCGATTCTAATCGAATTAGACTAGAAATTCACCGAAAATGATCGAACCCGAAGTTATCATGAAATCAAAAACAACTTTTCATTGGCACTATTCCAATCGAATTAGTCTAGCAATTTTTTGAAAACGATCAAACCCGAAGTTATCATGAAATTGAAAGTCACTTTTCATTGGCTCGAATCCAATCGAATTAGACTAGCAATTCGTCAAAAATGTAGAAACCCGAAGTTATCATGAAATCAGAAACCACTTTTCACAGTCTTGATTCCAATCCAATTAGACTAGCGATTCACCAAAAACGAACAAACGAAGTCATCATGAAATTAAAAACTACTTTTCATTGGCTCGATTCCAATCGAATTAGACTGGCATTTTGCAAAAAACGAACAAAGTCGAAGTTATCATGAAATCAAAAACCACTTTTCATTGGCTCGATTCCAATCGAACTAGACTCGCAATTCGCCAAAAACGAACAAACCAAAAGTTATCATGAAATCAAAAACTACTTTTCATTGGCTCGATTCCAATCGAAATAGAATAGCATTTCGTAAAAAATGAACAAACCCGAAGTCATCGTGAAATCAAAAACACTTTTCATTGGCTCGATGCCGATCGAACTAGACTAGCAATTCGTCAAAAATGAACAAACCCAAAGTTATCATGGAATGAAAAAGCACTTTTCATTGGCTCGATTCCAATTAAATTAGACTAGCAATTTGCCAAAGACGAACAAGCCCGATGTTATCATGAAATCAAAAACCACTTTTTATTGGCTCAATTGCAATCGAATTAGACAAGTAATTTGCCAGAGACGAACAAACCAGATGTTATCATGAAATCGAAAGTCACTTTTCATTGGCTCAATTCTAATCCAATAAGACTAGATATTTGCCAAAATGAACAAACCCGAAGTTATCATGAAATCAAAACCCCTTTTCGTTGGCTCTATTCCAATCGAATTAGACTAGCAATTCGCCTAAAACGATCAAACTCGAAGTTATCATGAAATCAAAAACCACTTTTCATTGGCTCGATTCCAATCGAATTAGACTAGCAATTCACCGAAAACGATCAAACCCGAAGTTATCATGAAATCAAAAACCACTTTTCATTGGCTCGATTCCAATCGAATTAGACTAGCAATTCGTCGAAAACGAACAAACCCGAAGTTATCATGAAATCAAAAACCACTTTTCATTGGCTCGATTCCAATCGAATTAGACTAGCATTTCGACAAAAAAGAACAAACCCGAAGTTATCATGAAATCAAAAACCCCTTTTCATTGGCTCGATTCCAATCAAATTAGACTAGCAATTCGCCGAAAACGAACAAACCCAAAGTTACCATGAAATGAAAAACCACTTTTCATTGGCTCGATTCCAATTAAATTAGACTAGCAATTTGCCAAAGACGAACAAGCCCGATGTTATCATGAAATCAAAAACCACTTTTTATTGGCTCAATTGCAATCGAATTAGACAAGTAATTTGCCAGAGACGAACAAACCAGATGTTATCATGAAATCGAAAGTCACTTTTCATTGGCTCAATTCTAATCCAATAAGACTAGATATTTGCCAAAATGAACAAACCCGAAGTTATCATGAAATCAAAACCCCTTTTCGTTGGCTCTATTCCAATCGAATTAGACTAGCAATTCGCCGAAAACGATCAAACTCGAAGTTATCATGAAATCAAAAACCACTTTTCATTGGCTCGATTCCAATCGAATTAGACTAGCAATTCACCGAAAACGATCAAACCCGAAGTTATCATGAAATCAAAAACCACTTTTCATTGGCTCGATTCCAATCGAATTAGACTAGCAATTCGTCGAAAACGAACAAACCCGAAGTTATCATGAAATCAAAAACCACTTTTCATTGGCTCGATTCCAATCGAATTAGACTAGCATTTCGACAAAAAAGAACAAACCCGAAGTTATCATGAAATCAAAAACCCCTTTTCATTGGCTCGATTCCAATCAAATTAGACTAGCAATTCGCCGAAAATGATCAAACCCAAAGTTATCTTGAAATCGAAAATAACTTTTCATTCACTCGATTCCAATTGAATTAGACTAGCAATTTTTCGAAAACGATCAGACCCAAAGTTATCATGAAATCGAAAGCCGCTTTTCATTGGCTCGATTCTAATCGAATCAGACTAGCAATTCACCGAAAATGATCAAACCCAAAGTTATCATGAAATCAAAAACAACTTTTCATTGGCACGATTCCAATCGAATTAGTCTAGCAACTTTTTGAAAACGATCAAACCCAAAGTTATCATGAAATTGAAAGTCACTTTTCATTGGCTCGAATCCAATCGAATTAGACTAGCAATTCGTAGAAAATGTAGAAACCCGAAGTTATCATGAAATCAAAAACCACTTTTCACAGCCTTGATTCCAATCGAATTAGACTAGCGATTCGCCAAAAACGAACAAACCGAAGTCATCATGAAATTAAAAACTGCTTTTCATTGGCTCGATTCCAATCGAATTAGACTGGCATTTTGCAAAAAATGAACAGAACCGAAGTAATCATGAAATCAAAAACCACTTTTCATTGGCTCGATTCCAATCGAACTAGACTAGCAATTTGCCAAAAACGAACAAACCAAAAGTTATCATGAAATCAAAAACTACTTTTCATTGGCTCGATTCCAATCGAAATAGAATAGCATTTCGTAAAAAATGAACAAGCCCGAAGTCATCGTGATATCAAAAACCACTTTTCATTAGCTCGATGCCAAACGAACTAGACAAGCAATTTGTCAAAAACGAACAAACCCAAAGTTATCAGGAAATGAAAAACCACTTTTCATTGGCTTGATTCCAATCGAATTAGACTTGCGATTTGCCAAAGACGAACAAACCCAATGTTATCATGAAATCAAAAACCTCTTTTTATTGGCTCGATTGCAATCAAATTAGACTAGTAATTTGCCAAAGACGAACAAACCTGATGTTATCATGAAATCGAAAGTCACTTTTCATGGGCTCGATTCTAATCGAATAAGACTAGCAATTCGCCAAAAACGAACAAGCCCGAAGTTATCATGAAATCAAAATCACTTTTCATTGGTACTATTCCAATCGAATTAGAATAGCAATTCGTCAAAAACGATCAAACCCGAAGTTATCAGGAAATCAAAAACCAATTTTCATCGGCTCGATTCCAATCGAATTAGACTAGCAATTCGTCGAAAACGATCAAACCCGAAGTTATCATGAAATCGAAAATCACTTTTCATTAGCTCGATTCCAATTGAATTAGACTAGCAATTTTTGGACAACGATCAAACTCGAAGTTATCATGAAATCGAGAGCCACTTTACATTGGCACGATTCCAATCGAATTGGACTAGCAATTAGCCGAAAATGAACAAACCCGAAGTTATCATGAAATCAAAAACCACTTTTCATTGGCTCGATTCCAATCGAATAAGACTAGCAATTAGCCGAAAATGAACAAACCCGAAGTTATCATGAAATCAAAAACCGCTTTCCATTAGCTTGATTTCAATCGAATTAGACTAGCAATTCGCCAAAGGTGAAAAACCCGATGTTATCATGAAATTAAAAACCACTTTTGATTGGCTCGATTCCAATCGAATTAGACTAGCCATTCGCCGATAATGATCAAACCCTAAGTTATCATGAAATAAAAAACCACTTTTCATTGCCTCGATTCCAATCGAATAAGACTAGCAATTAGCTGAAAACAAACAAACCAGAAGGTATCATGAAATCAAAAACCACTTCATTGGCTCGATTCCAATCGAATTAGACTGGCAATTCGCCAAAGATGAACAAACCCGATGTTAATTGAAAACCACTTTCCATTGTCTCGATTCCAATCGAATTAGACTAGCAATTTGCCAAAGACAAACAAACCCGATTTAATCATGAAATCAAAAGCCACTTTTCATTGGCTCGATTCTAATTGAATAAGACTAGCAATTCGCCAAAAATGAACAAACACCCGAAGTTTTCATGAAATCAGAACCACTTTTCATTGGCTCAATTACAATCGAATTAGAGTAGCAATTCATCGAAAATAATCAAACCCGAAGTTATCATGAAATCATAAACCACTTTTCATTGGCTCGATTCAAATCGAATTAGACTAGCAATTAGCCAAACACGAACAAACCCAAAGTTATCATGAAATCAAAAACTACTTTTCATTGGCTTGATTCCAATCGAATTAGACTAGCATTACTCAAAAAACGAACAAACTCGAAGTTATCATGAAATCAAAAACCACTTTTCATTGCCTCGATTCCAATCGAATTAAACTAGCAATTAGTTGAAAACGAACAAACCTGAAGTTATCATGAAATCAAAAACCACTTTTCATTGCCTCGATTCCTATCGAATTAGACTAGCAATTCGCCAAAAATGAACAAATCTGACGTCATCATGAAATTAAAATCTAATTTTCATTGGCTCGATTCCGATCGAATTAGACTGGTATTTTGCAAAAAATGAGCAAACCCGAAGTTATCATGAAATCAAAAACCACTTTTCATTGCCTCGATTCCAATCAAATTAGACTAGCAATTCGCCAAAAATGAACAAATCTGATGTCATCATGAAATTAAAATCTAATTTTCATTGGCTCGATTCCGATCGAATTAGACTGGTATTTTGCAAAAAATGAGCAAACCCGAAGTTATCATGAAATCAAAAACCACTTTTCATTGGCTCGATTCCAATCGAATTACACTAGCAATTCATCAAAAACGAACAAACCCGAAGTTATCATGAAATCAAAACTACTTTTCATTGGCTCGATTCCAATCGAAAAAGACTAGCATTTCGTAAGAAATGAACAAACCCGAACTCATCGTGAAATCAAAAACCACTTTTCATTGCCTCGATTCCAATCGAACTAGACTAGCAATTCACTAAAAACGAACAAACCCAAAGTTATCATGAAATGAAATACCAATTTTCATTGGCTCGATTCCAATCAAATTAGACTAGAAATTTGCCAAAGACGAACAAACCCGAAGTTATCATGAAATCAAAAACCACTTTCTTCTAGCTCGATTCTAATCGAATTAGACTAGTAATTTGCCAAAGACGAACAAACCCAATGTTATCTTGAAATCGAAAGCCACTTTTCATTGGCTCGATTCTAATCGAATAAGACTAAATATTCGCCAAAAATGAACAAACCTGAAGTTATCATGAAATCGAAACCCCATTTCGTTGGCTCTATTCCAATCGAATTAGACTAGCAATTCGCTAAAAACGATCAAACCCGAAGTTATCATGAAATCAAAAACCACTTTTCATTGGCTCGATTCCAATCGAATTAGACCAGCAAATCATCTAAAACGAACAAACCCGAAGTTATCATGAAATCAAAAACCACTTTTCGTTGGCTCGATTCCAATCGAATTAAACTAGCATTTCGACAAAAAAGAACAAACCCGAAGTTATCATGAAATCAAAAACCCCTTTTCATTGGCTCGATTCCAATCAAATTAGGACTAGCAATTCGCCGAAAATGATCAAACCTGAAATTATCATGAAATCAAAAACCACTTTTCATTGGCACGATTCCAATCGAATTTGACTAGCAACTTTTTGAAAACGATCAAACCCGAAGTTATCATGAAATCGAAAGTCACTTTTCATTGGCTCGTATCCAATCGAATTAGACTAGCAATTCATCGAAAATGATCAAACCAGAAGTTATCATGAAATCAAAAACCTCTTTTCATTGCCTAAAATCCAATCGAATTAGACTAGCCATTCGCCAAAAATGAACAAACCGAAGTCGTCAAGAAATTAAAAACTACTTTTCATTGGCTCGATTTCGATCAAATTAGACTGGCATTTTGCAAAAAATGAAAAACCCCGAAATTATCATGAAATCAAAAACCACTTTTTGTTGGTTGGATTCCAATCGAACTAGACTAGCAATTCACCAAAAATGAACAAACCAAAAGTTATCATGAAATGAAAAGCTACTTTTCATTGGCTCGATTCCAATCGAAATAGACTTGCATTTCTAAAAAAGGAACAAGCCCGAAGTCATTGTGAAATCAAAAACCACTTTTCATTGGCTCGATGCCAATCGAACTAGACTAGAAATTCGTCAAAAACGAACAAACCCAAAGTTATCATGAAATGAAAAATCACATTTCATTGGCAAGATTCCAATCGAATTAGAATTGCAATTTTGCCAAAGACGAACAAACCCGATGTTATCATGAAATCAAAAACCACTTTTTATTGGCTCGATTGCAATCGAATTAGACTTGTAATTTGCCAAAGACGAACAAACCCGATGTTATCAAGAAATCGAAAGTCACTTTTCATTGGCTCAATTCGAATCGAATAAGACTAGCAATTCGCTATAAACGAACAAACCCGAAGTTATCATGAAATCAAAATCACTTTTCATTGGCACTATTCCAATCGAATTAGACTAGCAATTCGCCGAAAACGATCAAAGCCGAAGTTATCAGGAAATCAAAAACCACTTTTCATTGGCTCGATTCCAATCGAATTAGACTAGTAATTCGTCGAAAATGATCAAACCCGAAGTTATCATGAAATCAAAAATCACTTTTCATTGGCTCGATTCCAAACGAATTAGACTTGCAATTTTTCGAAAACGATCAAACCCGAAGTTCTCATGAAATCGAAAGCCACTTTTCATTGGCACGATTTCAATAGAACTGGACTTGCAATTAGCCGAAAATGAAAAAACCCGAAGTTATCATGAAATCAAAAATCACTTTTCATTGGCTCGATTCCAATCGAATTAAACTAGCAATTCGCCAAAAATAAACAAACCCGAAGTCATCAAGAAATCAAAAACTACTTTTCATTGGCTCTATTCCAATCGAATTAGAATGGCATTTCGCAGAAAATGAACAAACTCGAAGGTATCATGAAATCAAAAACCACTTTTCATTGGCTCGATTCCAATCGAATTAGACTAG
>NW_019266431.1:0-7447 GCF_002742605.1 Olea europaea var. sylvestris
GCACTTGCATATTTGGAACGCTAGGATTGTCGGCGTTCGAAGAATTGAGCGTAACTTTTGCTTCCGGTGTCCGTTTTGGGCCCGTAGTCCTTTTTGGAAATGTAGCGACCGTTTTCGATTGAACTCACCACTTCATCGTGACGTATGAGGGATTTTCGCCATTTTTCGAAAGAGTGAGCACCTGCAAATTTGAAACGCTTGGATTGTCGGCGTACGAAGAATTGAGCGTAACTTTTGCACCCGGTGTCCGTTTTGGGCCCGTAAGTCCTTTTTAAAAATGTAGCGACCGTTTTGGATTGAACTCACCACTTCATCGTGACGTATGAGGGATTTCGGCCATTTTTTGATAGTGTGAGCACTTGCATATTTGGAACGCTTGGATTGTCGGCGTACGAAGAATTGAGCGTAACTTTTGCACACGGTGTCCATTTTGGGACCATAAGAACTTTTTGGAAATGTAGCGACCGTTTTGGATTGAACTCACCACTTCGTCATGACATAAGAGGGATTTCACCCATTTTTTGAAAGTGTGAGTACTTGCATATTTGGAACGCTTGGATTGTCGGCGTACGAAGAATTGAGCGTAACTTTTGTACCCGGTGTCCGTTTTCGGCCCGTATTCCTTTTTGGAAATGTAGCGACCATTTTCGATTGAACTCACCACTTCGTCATGACGTACGAAGGATTTCAGCCATTTTTCAAAAGAGTGAGCACTTGCAAATTTGGAACGCTTGGATTGTCGGCGTACGAAGAATTGAGCGTAGCTTTTGCACCCGGTGTCCGTTTTGGGCCTGTAAGTCCTTTTTGGAAATGTAGCGACCGTTTTGGATTGAACTCACCACTTCATCGCGACGTATGAGGGATTTCGACCATTTTTCGATAGTGTGAGCACTCGCATATTTAGAACGCTTGGATTGTCGGCGTACCAAGAATTGAGCGTAACTTTTGCACACGGTGTCCGTTTTGGGACCATAAGTACTTTTTGGAAATGTAGCGACAGTTTTGGATTAAACTCACAACTTCATAGTGACGTACGAGGGATTTTGGCCATTTTTCAAAAGAATGAGCACTTGCAAATTTGGAACGCTTGGATTGTCGGCGTACGAAGAATTGAGCGTAACTTTTGCACACGGTGTCCGTTTTGGGACCATAAGTACTTTTTGGAAATGTAGCGACCGTTTTGGACTAAAATCACAACTTCCTCATGACGTACGAGGGATTTCAGCCATTTTTCGAAAGAGTGAGCACCTGCAAATTTGGAACGCTTGGATTGTCGGCGTACAAAGAATTGAGCGTAACTTTTGCACCCGGTGTCCGTTATTAGCCCGTAAGTCCTTTTGGGAAATGTAGCAAACGTTTTGGATTGAACTCACCACTTCGTCGTGACGTATGAGGGATTTCGGCCATTTTTTGAAAGAGTGAGCACTTGCATATTTGGAACGCTTGGATTGTCGGCGTACGAAGAATTCAGCGTAACTTTTGCACCCGGTGTCAATTTTGGGCCCGTAAGTCCTGTTTGGAAAATGTAGCGACCGTTTTGGATTGAACTCACCACTTCATCATGACGTATGAGGGATTTTTATCATTTTTCGAAAGTGTGAGCACTTGCATATTTGGAACGCTTGGTTTGTCGGCGTACGAAGGATTGAGCGTAACTTTTGCACCCGGTGTTCGTTTTGGGCCCGTAAGTACTTTTTGGAAATGTAGCGACCGTTTTGGATTGAACTCACCACTTCACCGTGACGTATGAGGGATTTCGGCCATTTTTCGAAAGAGTGAGCACTTGCATATTTGGAACGCTAGGATTGTCGGCGTTCGAAGAATTGAGCGTAACTTTTGCTCCCGGTGTCCGTTTTGGGCCCGTAGTCCTTTTTGGAAATGTAGCGACCGTTTTCGATTGAACTCACCACTTCGTCGTGACGTATGAGGGATTTCCGCCATTTTTCGAAAGAGTGAGCACTTGCAAATTTGGAACGCTTGGATTGTCGGCGTACGAAGAATTCAGCGTAACTTTTGTACACGGTGTCCGTTTTGGGACCATAAGTACTTTTTGGAAATGTAGCGACCGTTTGGGATTGAACTCACCAATTCGTCGTGACGTACGAGGGATTTCGGCCATTTTTCAAAAGAATGAGCACTTGCATATTTGGAACACTTGGATTGTCGGCGTACGAAGTATTGAGCGTAACATTTGCACACGGTGTCCGTTTTGGGCCCATAATAACTTTTTGGAAATGAAGCGATCGTTTTGGATTGAACTCACCACTTCGTCATGACATAAGAGGGATTTCGGCCACTTTTTGAAAGTGTGAGTACTTGCGTATTCGGAACGCTTGGATTGTCGGCGTACGAAGAGTTGAGCATAACTTTTGCACCCGATGTCCGTTTTGTGCCCGTAAGTCCTTTTTGGAAATATAGCGACCGTTTTGAATTGAACTCACAACTTCGTCGTGACGTAAAAGGGATTTCGGCCATTTTTCAAAAGAATGAGCACTTTCACATTTGGAACGCTTGGATTGTCGGCGTACGAAGAATTGAGCGTAACTTTTGCACACGGTGTCCATTTCGGGACCATAAGTACTTTTTGGAAATGTAGCGACCGTTTTGGACTGAACTTTAAACTTCCTCATGACGTACGAGGGATTTCGGCCATTTTTCGAAAGAATGAGAACTTGCAAATTTGGAACGCTTGGATTGTCGGCGTACGAAGAATTGTGCGTAACTTTTGCACCCGGTGTCCGTTTTGGGCCCGTAGTCCTTTTTGGAAATGCAGCGACCGTTTTTGATTGAACTCACAACTTCGTCGTGACGTATGAGGGATTTTGGCCATTTTTCGAAAGAGCGAGACACTTGCAAATTTGGAACGCTTGGATTGTCGGCGTACGATGAATTGAGCGTAACTTTTGCACCCGGTGTCCGTTATTAGCCCGTAAGTCCTTTTGGGAAATGTAACGATCGTTTTGGATTGAACTCACCCCTTCGTCGTGACGTATGAGGGATTTCGGCCATTTTTTGAAAGTGTGAGCACTTGCATACTTGGAATGCTTGGATTGTCGGCGTACGAAGAATTGAGCGTAACTTTTGCACCCGGTGTCCGTTTTGGGCCCGTAAGTCCTTTTTGGAAATGTAGCAACCGTTTTGGATTGAACTCACAACTTCGTCGTGACATAAGAGGGATTTCGGCCATTTTTAGATAGTGTGAGCACCTGCATATTTGGAACGCTTGGATTGTCAGCGTACGAAGAATTGAGCGTAACTTTTGCACACGGTGTCCGTTTTGGGACCGTAAGTACTTTTTGGAAATGTAGTGACCGTTTTGGATTGAACTCACCACTTCATCGTGACGTATGAGGGATTTCAGCCATTTTTTGAAAGAGTGAGCACTTCCATATTTGGAACGCTTGGATTGTCGGCGTACGAAGAATTGAGCGTAACTTTTGCACCCGGTGTCCGTTTTAGGTTCGTAAGTCCTTTTTGGAAATGTAGTGACCGTTTTGGAGTGAACTCACAACTTCGTCATGACGTAAGAGGGATTTCGGCCATTTTTAGATAGTGTGAGCACTTGCATATTTGGAACGCTTGGATTGTCAGCGTACGAAGAATTGAGCTTAACTTTTGTACACGGTGTCCGTTTTGGGACCGTAAGTACTTTTTGGAAATGTTGCGACCGTTTTGGATTGAACTCACCACTTCATCGTGACGTATGAGGGATTTCGGCCATTTTTCGAAAGTGTTAGCACTTGCATATTTGGAACGCTTGGATTGTCGGCGTACGAAGAATTGAGCGTAACTTTTGCACACGGTGTCCGTTTTGGTCCAGTAAGAACTTTTTGGAAATGTAGCGACCGTTTCGGATTGAACTCACCACTTCGTCGTGACGTATGTGGGATTTCAGCGATTTTTCGATAGTATGAGCACTTGCATATTTGGAACGCTTGGATTGTCGGCGTACGAAGAATTGAGCGTAACTTTTGCACACGGTGCCTGTTTTTGGCCCGTAAGTACTTTTTGGAAATGTAGCGACCGTTTTAGATTGAACTCACCACTTCATCGTGACGTATGAGGAATTTCAGCCAATTTTCTAAAGAGTGAGCACTTGCATATTCGGAACGCTTGGATTGTCGGCGTACGAAGAATTGAGCGTAACTTTTGCACCCGGTGTTCGTTTTGGGCTCGTAAGTACTTTTTGGAAATGTAGCTACCGTTTTGGATTGAACTCGCCACTTCGTCGTGACGTGTGAGGGATTTCGGCCATTCTTCGAAAGAGTGAGCACTTGCATATTTGGAACGCTTGGATTGTCGACGTACGAAGAATTGAGCGTAACTTTTGTACCCGGTGTCCGTTTTGGGCCCGTCAGTCCTTTTTGGAAATGTAGCGACCGTTTTGGATTGAACTCACCACTTCATCGTGACGTATGAGGGATTTCGGCCATTTTTTGATAGTGTGAGCACTTGC
Organism: Olea europaea var. sylvestris; assembly: GCF_002742605.1. Taxonomy (NCBI): domain Eukaryota; kingdom Viridiplantae; phylum Streptophyta; class Magnoliopsida; order Lamiales; family Oleaceae; genus Olea; species Olea europaea. The sequence continues at coordinate 4,457 of NW_019266431.1, forward strand.
ATATTTGGAACGCTTGGATTGTCGACATACGAAGAATTGACCATAACTTTTGCACGCGGTGCCTGTTTCGGGCCCGTAAGTACTTTTCGGAAATGTAGCAACCGTTTTAGATTGAACTCACCACTTCATTGTGACGTATGACGGATTTCAGCCATTTTTCGAAAGAGTGAGCACTTGCATATTTCGAACGCTTGGATTGTCGGCGTACGAAGAATTGAGCATAACTTTTGCACCCGGTGTTCGTTTTGGGCCGTAAGTACTTTTTGGAAATATAGCGACAGTTTTGGATTGAACTCACCACTTCGTTGTTACGTATGAGGGATTTTGGCCATTTTTTGAAAGAGTGAGCACTTGCAAATTTGGAACGCTTGGATTGTCGGCGTACGAAGAATTGAGCATAACTTTTGCCCCCGGTGTCCGTTATTAGCCCGTAAGTCCTTTTTGGAAATGTAGCGATCGTTTTGGATTGAACTCACCCCTTCGTCGTGACGTATGAGGGATTTCGGCCATTTTTCGAAAGAATGAGCGCTTTTATATTTGGAACGCTTGGATTGTCGGCGTACGAAGAATTGAGCGTAACTTTTGCACCCGGTGTCCGTTTTGGGCCCGTAAGTCCTTTTTGGAAATGTAGCGACCGTTTTGTACTGAACTCACAACTTCATCGTCACGTTTGAGGGATTTTGGCGATTGACTTGCATATTTGGAACGCTTGGATTGTCGGCGTACGAAGAATTGAGCGTAACTTTTGCACACGATGCCCGTTTTGGGACCATAAGTACTTTTTGGAAATGTAGCGACCGTTTTGGATTGAACTCACAACTTCGTCGTGACGTACGAGGGTTTTCGGCCATTTCTCAAAAGAATTAGCACTTGCATATTTGGAACGCTTGGATTGTCGGCGTACGAAGAATTGAGCGTAACTTTTGAACACGGTGTCCGTTCTGGGACCATAAGTACTTTTTGGAAATGTAGCGACCGTTTTGGATTGAACTCACCACTTCATCGTAACGTAAGAGGGATTACGGCCATTTTTCGAAAGAGTGAGCACTTGCATATTTGGAACGCTTGGATTGTCGGCGTACGAAGAATTGAGCGTAACTTTTGTACCCGGTGTCCATTTTGGGCCCGTAAGTCCTTTTTGGAAATGTAGCGACCGTTTTGGATTGAACTCACCACTTCATCGTGACGTATGAGGGATTTTGGCCTTTTTTGATAGTGTGAGCACTTGCATATTTGGAACGCTTGGATTGTCGGCGTACGAAGAATTGACCACAACTTTTGCACACGGTGCCTGTTTCGGGCCCGTAAGTACTTTTTGGAAATGTAGCGACCGTTTTAGATTGAACTCACCACTTCGTCGTGACGTATGAGGGATTTCGGCCATTTTTCGAACGAAGGAGCACTTGCATATTTGGAACGCTTGGATTATCGGCGTACGAAGAATTGACCACAACTTTTGCACACGGTGTCCGTTTCGGGCCCATAAGTACTTTTTGGAAATGTAACGACCGTTTTGGATTGAACTCACCTCTTCGTTGTTACGTATGAGGGATTTTGGCCATTTTTCGAAAGAGTGAGCACTTCCATATTTGGAACGCTTGGATTGTCGGCGTACGAAGAATTGAGCGTAACTTTTGCACCCGGTGTCCGTTATTAGCCCGTAAGTCCTTTTGGGAAATTTAGCGAATTTTTTGGATTGAACTCACCACTTCGTCGTGACGTATGAGGGATTTCGGCCATTTTTCGAAAGAGTGAGCACTTGCATATTTGGAACGCTTGGATTGTCGGGGTACGAAGAATTGAGCAAAACTTTTGCACCCGGTGTTCGTTTTGGGCCGTAAGTACTTTTTCGAAATGTAGCGACAGTTTTGGATTGAACTCACCACTTCGTTGTTACGTATGAGGGATTTTGGCCATTTTTTGAAAGAGTGAGCACTTGCATATTTGGAACGCTTGGATTGTCGGCGTACGAAGAATTGAGCGTAACTTTTGCACACGGTGCCCGTTTTGGGACCATAAGTACTTTTCGAAAATGTAGCGACTGTTTTGGATTGAACTCACAACTTCGTCGTGACGTACGAGGGATTTCGGCCATTTTTCAAAAGAATGAGCACTTGCATATTTGGAACGCTTGGATTATCAGCGTACGAAGAATGGAGAGTAACATTTGCACACGGTGTCCGTTTGGGCCCGTAATAACTTTTTGGAAATGTAACGATCGTTTTGGATTGAACTCACCACTTCGTCATGACATAAGAGGGATTTTGGCCATTTTTTTAAAGTGTGAGTACTTGCATATTTGGAATGCTTGGATTGTCGGCGTACGAAGAATTTAGCGTAACTTTTGCACCCGGTGTTCGTTTTGGGCCCGTAGTCCTTTTCGGAAATGTAGCGACCATTTTCGATTGAACTCACCACTTCGTCGTGACGTAAGAGGGATTTCGGCCATTTTTCGAAAGAGTGAGCACTTGCAAATTTGGAACGCTTGGATTGTCGGCGTACGAAGAATTGAGCGTAACTTTTGCACCCGGTGTCCGTTTTGGGCCCGTAGTCCTTTTTGGAAATGTAGCGAACGTTTTCGATTGAACTCACCACTTCGTCGTGACGTAAGAGGGATTTCGGCCATTTTTCGAAGGAGTTAGCACCTACAAATTTGGAACGCTTGGATTGTCGGCGTACGAAGAATTGAGCGTAGCTTTTGTACCCAGTGTCCGTTTTGGGCCCGTAAGTCCTTTTTGGAAATGTAGCGACCGTTTAGGATTGAACTCACCACTTCATCGTGACGTATGAGGGATTCCGGCCATTTTTCGATAATGTGAGCACTTGCATATTTGGAACGCTTGGATTGTCGGCGTACCAAGAATTGAGCGTAACTTTTGAACACGGTGTCCGTTTTGGGACCATAAGAACTTTTTGGAAATGTAGCGACCGTTTTGGACTAAACTCACAACTTCCCCATGACGTACGAGGGATTTCGGCCATTTTTCGAAA
>NW_019266432.1:0-7446 GCF_002742605.1 Olea europaea var. sylvestris
TGCACGATGCCACGGAATACCTTAAACTTTTCATTTTCCTTTTATTTAAAAAAACATATTTGGTCTACAGAACCGGCTAAACCATTTTTTTTTAAATATACTTGGTCTACAGAACCGACTAAACCGTGCTCTGATACCATGCTATAACTCCCCGACCCCTAGTGGACCGGAACGCTACTTACTTTACTTACCTTAACCGGTGGTTTAGTAACAAGTGTATACATTTTAACAGAAGCTTACATCTTCGGATAATAATTTAAATAACAATACTTCTAATACTTTAAACAAAAAACACTGAATCATTTTTCAAAACAACAAAATGTAATTTATTTGAAGAAAATATAACTTGTTCTCACATTCTGCGTTATTCAAAACTTTAAAGAAATAAAATTGAAAAACATTTCATAAAAATAAATCTAAATAACTTATTCACCGGACTTCCATGGGCTTGTTGCATCACTCTCTATCTTCTCTTCCATTCATGTCCGAGATAGAATTCCTTCAATCTGTAGAGATGGGATTAAACCCGTGAGTTGAAAAACTCAATAGGTATCATAGGTGCATTTGTGATCAAGCTATACATTTCAAAACATTAACTTTATAACTTTTCATACATGCCGTACCCGGAGGCACCATTTGACATGAAGGGGTATGCCGTACCGAGGGCATCATTTGACATACGAACATTTCTTCAACATAGAGGGGTACGCCGTACCGGAGTACCATTTGACATACAACCATTAACATAGAGGGATATGCCGTACCAGAATACCATTTGACATACAAACATTAACATGAATCGAAACTTATAACTTAACACGATTAAACACATTGCACCTCTACCTACCTTGATTGATGCTTTTGAAACTTTGAAAACGTGGATTGAAAACTTCGATGAAACTTGGACATTGAAAGAAATGCACTCCTTGGATGTTTGAAAACCGTTGAGAATTGATGCTTGAAAACACTTCTTAAACTTCTAGGAAAAATAGTTTTCCTCCCTCTCTTTTTCTCTCTTGGAAACTCTTTCTTTAGTATGTAAAAGCTCTTACTTTTGGTGTGAGAAAAATGAGTGAAATGAGGTCTCTATTTATAGGTAAATATCCCATAACTTAAAACAAATGAAGGGTCAAATTTCATTTAAGATAGAAAACATGGGTGCCATTTAAGTTTGAGGTTAAATACTTCAATTTAATGGGGTTTTTTATTGCCAAAAACGTGGGTGGACCTTTGAGAAAATAATTGATGAAAATAAATATTTAAATTCTAGAGAAATACGAGAATTTTCAATTCAGGCAGTTTCGGTCGACCGGTTGTAGTCCGGTTGACACTGCACAACTTTCAGTGTTTCTATCATAACTTCTTCTCCCGATATCCGATTGAGGTAATTCAAAGTGAGTTGGAAAGCTAACTCAAAGAGATACAATGTTTATTTAGATATCATTTTCCAAATCGAATGTTTCCTATGTCAAAAATGGGTATCAAATGAGACTAAAAAATCCGAAGTATACTTTAGTCATCCAATATTCATGTCTTAGTGTCACTAAGATGTCTAGAATTATTTGGGGTTCTACACTTTGACTTGAGGTAATCATGGTACCTTATATGAGGACAGTCATACTTTGGCAGTATTGGATGTTGCTCTGCAAAGGGCCGCTAATACGTCAAGAATTATATGAAAGTTGTGACTGACCAATAAAGGATTCGTCACTCTTAGATAGTAGGAGATTATGATCTATATTTCATTCAATTAAGTCGATGATAAAATCCTTGGCCAAGGTGTACTCATAAGTCGAACAGGAGTTTCTGACTTATATTGACTTAATAGTGGAATGAAAGATATGATCGATAATCGAGATTGACACACTTCCATATCTCGTAATTGATCGGATCATATTGACGAAGGGATTATAGTTCCACGGTAAACGAATGAGTTTGGCATTGTCATACCACGTGACATTTCCCATCACATGTATTGCCCTGACACATTGCTAGATGTCAATCTGGGACGGCGAGTGTGAATTGATGATAAATTAAAAGGGTGTTTTAATTTATCAATTTTGATTAGATCAAAATAATATTTCACGTCGTTAGGCATCGTGATCAGGAACCTGATGGGTCGCACACAAAAGAGAATTGGAAGATTGCAATTTGTCAATTAATTAATTTAACAATTGTTGGATAAATTAATTAATTGAGTTGGTTATTTATAGGCCAGAATTAATTAATTAGACTAATTAATTCACAGACCGAATTTAATTAAATGGATTAATTAAATATTGGACCGGATTGAACCAGACCCGTTTGGGCTTATATAAATACATGGCTAGAGTTTTCAATCCATATGGTTTTTCTCATAATTATTCTTGCTAGCACAAGAGGAGAAAACTCTGTTAGCTACAATCTTGTTCTACGGGTGGATCACCGTTGGAGGCTAGACAATTGGATAACTATGGGTGGCGAATCAAGATCGCTGGAACGAAAAGAAAAGCAAAAGGTTTGCAAAATCCTTCAAAGGTACAATCTATATCACGATTTCTATCTAAACACAAAGGGATCCTCGATGGGAATTGAAATAATTTTAATTTTCCGCTGTGCATGTATAAGTAGATTCCCAGCAGTAACATCACGGGGTAAAGTATAAACTAAAGTGTACACCATAGTGTACATGTAGCAAAGTTCGTACGGATTGAACTTTCCTGTTTGTACACTGATTTTTGACACGTTGTTTGACACTTGCATTGTTGTTAAGTGTCAATCGGATGGTAAAACTAAGCAAAATTTATGCCGTCCAATAGAGTAATGTCACGTGGTAAAGTGTACACCATAGTGTATATGTAGCAAGGTTCTTACCGATTGAACTTCGCTATTTGTACACTAATTTTTGACACGTTGTTTGACACTTACATTGATGTCAAGTGATAATTAGATGGGAAAACTGTTTGAAATTCAAACTGTCCAACAGGGTAATGTCATGTGGTAAAGTGTAAACTAAAGTGTACACCATCGTGTACATATAGCAAGATTCTTATCGATTGAATTTTACTATTTGATTTTTGACACGCTGTTTGACACTTACATTGTTGTCAAGTGTCAATTGGATGGGAAAATAATTTGAAATTTAAACTGTCCAATAGGGTAAAGTCACGTGGCAAAGTGTAAACTAAAGTGTACACCATAGTATACATGTAGCAAGGTCCTTACCGATTGAACTTTGATATTTAAACACTGATTTCGGCACGTTGTTTGGCCCCTGCATTGAAGTCAAGTGTCAATTGGATGGGAAAACTATTTTAAATTTGAACTGTCCAACAAGGTAATGTCAGGTGGAAAAGTGTAAACTAAAGCGTACACCATAGTGCACATGTAGCAAGGTCCTTAATGATTGAACTTTGCCATTTATGCCCTGATTTTTGACATGTTGTTTAACACTTGCATTGTTGTCAAGTGTCAATTGGATGGGAAAACTATTTGAAATTTAAACTGTCTAATAGAGTAATGTCTCGTGGCAAAGTGTAAACAAAAGTGTACACCACAGTGTAATATAGCAAGGTCCTTACCGATTGAACTTTGACATTTGTACATAGATTTTTAACACGTTGTTTGGCTCCTGAATTGTTGTAAGTGTCAATTGAATAGGAAAATTGTTTGAAATATAAATTGTCCAACAGGGTAATGTCACTTGGAAAAGTGTAAACTAAAGTGTACACCATAGTGTACATGTAGCAAGGTGCTTACCGATTGAACTTTGCTATTTGTACACTGATTTTTGACAGGTTGTTTGACACTTGCATTGTTGTCAAGTGTCAATTGGATGGGAAAACTATTGAAAATTTAAACTGTCCAACAGTGTAATGTCACGTGGCAAAGTGTAAACTAAAGTGTACACCATAGTGTACATGTAGCAAGGTTCTTACAGATTGAATTTTACTATTTGTACACTATTTTTGACACGTTGTTTGACACTTACATTATTGTCAAGTGTCAATTGGACGGGAAAACTGTTTGAAATTTAAACTGTCCAACAGGGCAACGTCACGTAGCAAAGTGTAAACTAATGTGTACACCATAGTGTACATGTAGCAAGGTTCTAAACGAATTGAACTTTGCTATTCGTACACTGATTTTTGACAAGTTGTTTGACACTTGCATTGTTGTCAAGTGTCAATTGGATGGGAAAACTATTGAAAATTTAAACTGTCCAACAGTGTAATGTCACATGACAAAGTGTAAACTAAAGTGTACACCATAGTATACATGTTGTAAGGTCCTTACCGATTGAACTTTTCTTTTTGAACAAAGATTTTTGACACTTGCATTGTTGTCAATTGTTAATTGGATGGAAAAATTGCTATTTGTACATTGATTTTTTACACGTTGTTTGATACTTGCATTGTTGTCAAGTGTTAATTGGACGGGAAAACTATTTGAAATTTAAACTGTTAAACAAGGTAATGTCACGTGGCAAAGTGTAGACTAAAGTGTACACCATAGTGTACATGTAGCAAGGTTTTTATCAATTGAACTTTGCTATTTGTACATTGATTTTTGATACCTTGTATGACACTTGCATTGTTGTCAAGTGTCAATTGGATGGAAAAACTGCAATTTGTACATTGATTTTTGAAACGTTGTTTAACACTCGCATTGTTAGCAAGTGTCAATTGGATGGGAAAACTATTTGAAATTTAAACTGTTAAACAAGGTAATGTCACGTGGCAAAGTGTAGACTAAAGTGTACACCATAGTGTACATGTAGCAAGGTTTTTATCAATTGAACTTTGCTATTTGTACATTGATTTTTGATACCTTGTATGACACTTGCATTGTTGTCAAGTGTCAATTGGATGGAAAAACTGCAATTTGTACATTGATTTTTGAAACGTTGTTTAACACTCGCATTGTTAGCAAGTGTCAATTGGATGGGAAAACTATTTGAAATTTAAACTGTCGAGGGTAATGTCACGTGGTAAAGTGTAAACTAAACTGTACACCATAGTGTACATGTAGCGAGGTTTTTACCGATTGAACTTTCCTATTTGTACACTAATTTTTGACACGTTGTTTGATACTTGCATTATTTTCAAGTGTCAATTGGATAGGAAAATTGTTTCAAATTTAAAGTGTCGAACAGGGTAATGTCACGAGGCAAAGTGTGAACTAAAGTGTACACCACAGTGTACATGTAGCAAGGTCCTTACCGATTGAACTTTTCTATTTGTACACTAATTTTTTACACATTGTTTGACACTTGCATTATTCTCAAGTGTCAATTGGATAGGAAAGCTGTTTGAAATTTAAAGTGTCCAACAGAGTAATGTCACAAGCCAAAGTGTGAACTAAAGTGTACACCATAGTGTACATGTAGCAAGGTTCTTACCGACTTTACTATCTGTACACTAATTTTTGACATGTTGTTTGACACTTGCATTATTCTCAAGTATCGATTGGATAGGAAAATTGTTTGAAATTTAAAGTGTCGAACAGGGTAATGTCACGAGGTAAAGTGTGAACTAAAGTGTACACTATAGTGTACATTTAGCAAGGTCCTTACCGATTGAACTTTGATATTTGTACACTAATTTTTGACACATTGTTTGACACTTGCCTTGATGTCAATCGTTAATTGGATGGAAAAATTGTTTGAAATTTAAACTGTCCAGCAGGGTAGTGCCACGTGGCAAAGTGTAGACTAAAGGGTACACCATAGTGTGCATGTAGCAAGGTCCTTACCAATTGAACTTCATTATTTGTACACTAATTTTTGACACCTTGTTTGACACTTGCATTGTTGTCAAGTGTCAACTGGATGGGAAAACTATTTGAAATTCAAACTGTTCAATAGGGTAATGTCACGTACCAAAGCGTAAACTAAAGTGGACACCACAATGTACATGTAGCAAGGTTCTTAGCAATTGAACTTTGCTATGTGTACACTGGTTTTTGACACATTGTTTGACACTTGAATTGTTGTCAAGTGTCAATTGGAGGGAAAACTGTTTGATATTTAAACTGTCGAACAAGGTAATGTCACGTGGCAAAGTGTAAACTAAAGTGTACACCATAGTGTAAATGTAGCAAGGTTTTTATCGATTGAACCTTTCTATTTGTATACTGATTATTGACATGTTGTTTGACACTTTCATTATTGTCAAATGTCAATTAGGTGTACACCATAGTGCACATGTAGCAAGGTTCTCATCGATTGCACTTTGCTGTATGTACATTGATATTTGACACGTTGTTTAACACTTGCATTGTTGTCAAGTGTCAATTGGATAGGAAAACTACTATTTGTACAGCGATTTTTGACACGTTGTTTGACACTTGCATTGTTGTCAAGTGTCACTTGGATTGGAAAACTGCCATTTGTACACTAATTTTTAACACGTTGTTTAACACTTTGCATTGTTGTCAAGTGTCAATAGGATGGGAAAACTGTTTGAAATTTTAACTGTACAACAGGGTAATATCACGTGGCTAAGTGTAAGCTTAAGTACACACCAATAGTGTACATGTAGTAAGGTTTTTACCGATTACAATTTGCTACATGTACACTGATATTTGACACGTTTAACACTTACATTATTGTCAAGTGGTAATGTCAAGTGGAAAAATGTAAACTAAAGTGTACACCATAGTGTACATATAGCACGGTTCTTACGAAATGAACTTTGCTATTTGTATACTGGTTTTCAACACGTTGTTTGACAGTTGCATTGTTGTAAAGTGTCAACTGGACTGGAAAACTGTTTGAAATTTGAACTATTCAATAAGGTAATGTCACGTACAAAAGCGTAAACTAAAGTGTACACCACAGTGTACATGTTGCAAGGTTCTTATCGATTGAACTTTGCTATTTGTAAACTGATTTTTGACATGTTATTTGACAGTTACATTGTTATCAAGTGTCCGTTGGAGGGAAATCTATTTGATATTTAAACTATCCAATAGGGTAATGTCACGTGGCAAAGTGTAAACTAAAGTGTACACCATAGTGTGCATGTAGCAAGGCTCTTAACGATTGAACTTTGCTATATGTACACTCATATTTGACAAGTTGTTTGACACTTGCATTGTTGTCAACTGTCAATTGGATTGAAAAACTGCTATTTGTACACAAATTTTTGACACGTTGTTTGACATTGGCATTGTTGTCAATTGTCAATTGGATGGAAAAACTATTTGAAATTTAAACTGTCCAACAGGGTAATGTCACGTGGCTAAGTGTAAACTTAAATTTACACCATAGTGTACACGTAGTAAGGTTCTTACCGATTAAAATTTCCTATTTGTACAACGATTTTTGACACATTGTTTGATACTTGCATTGTTGTCAAGTGTCAATAGGATAGGAAAATTTCCATTTGTTATATAAACTATCCAAGGGGTAATGTCACGTGGAAAAGTGTAAACTAACGTGTACACCATGGTGTACATGTAGCA
>NW_019266433.1:0-7444 GCF_002742605.1 Olea europaea var. sylvestris
TATATTTTCTCGCTGCTGCTCCGAATCATCCACTTTGACTTGAGTGTTAAGAGCTTTCCTTGACACCAACGATTCCCCAACAACAAACTCCAATTTTTCTTCTTCTTCAACTTCCTCCAATGCAGGCATGTCCTCAACCTCTCCTTCACTCTCACTCACCACCTCTCCATTATCCAACAAAACCATTACCCATTTATTTGGGCATTGAGAAGCAATGTGCCCTGACCCCAAGCATCTGAAACACTTGATGTCTCGATTCCTTGATGGTTGTGAATCTATTTTGGGTGCTGTTTTGCTAGCTCTTTCTTCTTTCCCTTTCTGCCACTCATTCCTACCTTTAGGTACAGCTTTATCACCTTTGTTGTTGTTGTTCCGCCCTGGCTTCCAAGATGGATTAACACTAGAAGTTCCTAACGGCTGCCTAGCTGCCCCTTTCCTCTTCAGCTGTCTCTCTACCTTCATAGCCACATTCAACATGTCTTCTAACTCCACATAATGTTGCAACTCCACTACATTGGCAATTTCCCTATTCAACCCATTCAAGAATCGTGCCATGGTAGCCTCCCGATCCTCCACCACATTGGCCCTAATCATGAGTATTTTCATCTCCTTATGATAGTCCTCTACACTTTTCGACCCTTCATATAGACCTTTCAGTTTTTGATGGATCTCTCAATAATAGTGGCTAGGAACAAACCTCTTTCTCATCAATGACTTCAATTCTTCCCAAGTGTTGATTGGTCTTCCCCCACTCCTATGTTGTGAAGTAATCACTTGATCCCACCATGAAATTGCATAGTCACTGAACTCCAAAATTGCTAACTTCACCTTTTTCTCCTTCGAATAGTTATAACACTCAAAGATCATTTCAACCTTCCTTTCCCACTCCAAGTATGCCTCAGGATCACTCCTTCCTTTGAATGAAGGAATTGTCATTTTTATATTTCCCAAATTTCCATCCAACTCCTCCCCGCGATCATTCCGACCCCGTCTGTCGATCCTATTGCCTCTATTCATCATCCTTCCCATCTCAACACCGTGAAACTCATCTTCGCCCATGTCACTCCCATATCCATGCTCCTCTCGCCTTTCCCTCCTAGGCTCCCATCTATCCGGTCCTCTGGCATTGAATACATCAACTCGATGCCCCCGACTAACATTAGCCACCGATGTATCTAATCTATTTATCCAAGCCTCCTGCTTCTCCAACCTATCTCTCACATCTCCAAATGCCCTCTCAAACCTTTGTACTAAATCCTCCGATGCATTGCTATTATTCTCTTGTCGGCTTGAGTTTGATTCTGCCCTTTCTGACATCCTAACACTAAAATTTTATTTCACTGCCTCACCAAAAGTCACTCGGAACACACACAAGGGCTTTTACCCTCTTTTAAGCTCACCTCTCTACCTTTTAACACTCAGTTCTTTCAATAATTGCTTCTAGGAACAATCAATGAACTCAATCAATCAATCAATTCGTGTAGAATTCTCCAAACTGGATGTGACTCAATAATTGTAACAAAGGACTCAAGGAAAACTTTTAAAACTTGATTTAAATTGAAGGAATGGAATGATTCAATGTGTCCAAGTAATTTAGAAATGATAATGAATAATAAAAGTTGGTATTTGACGGATCAATAACAAAACCAACAAAGAAAATGAAAACTGATTTGGGCGAAAATTGAGCCCAGAAACGGAATTTCAAGATTTTGATGAAACTTTTGGATCAAAGAATCAAAAAAACCTTCTGGACACAAGAACACAAGGAATTGAAAAAAAATTAGAAAACAAAGGATATAACCTGATTAAATTGGAGCCAAAGTTCTGATACCAACTGATGCGAACCCCGTAGCAATGGAAACTATGAAACCCACAACGAGATTGATGCGAAACCTAAGAATGCCAATACTAACCCGGTTTTGGATCTTGAACCCCAACAATTTAACCAAGAAACCTTAGATTAGTGAAGAACCTAAAACCCCTTGTATTACAATTAAAAGAACCCACAATCAAATTGATAGAACGCTACAAGAAGTTGAATCTTGATAAGTTCTAAGATTGTTCAAGAAGAACAATAAATTGAAAGAAGAATTTTCTCTGTCTATAATATTAATTCAAAGGTCAAAAGTTCAAAGTTATTACAATGAAAAGTAATTTCCTATTTATACTAATGAATAAAAATGTCCAAGACCATCAAATTATGGTAATAATTTGATTTCATAAGAATTTTATCGAAACTAGGAAATTCGGCCAAAAATAGAAAATTCGCCAATTTTTTTGGCTTGTGCGGCCGCATGGTTCAACTGATATTGCACTTTTGGTTTTCGATATGCATGTGTGCGGTCGCATGTGGTTTTGCATGTGCGGCTGCATGGTGTTATCTTTAGCCTTCGCTTTCGTCGCTTGATAACAAATTGATCCAAGTTGATTTGGCCTTCGACCCGAACATGAAAGTTGCTCCATTTTGAGTCCCAAACATGGTTCCATCAATGGTTTCTTGAACGAGCAATCCCATCGCTTGTTTTACTTTCTTTTCCCTTGATCGCATCATTGGTCCACCATCGACTATCAACGGGTCTCGTCTCGCACTTGCCTTCATCGAGCTCGACTCCTGGATCATATCATTTATTTTCATCAATTATTTTCTCAAAGCACCACGCACATTTTTGGCAATAAAAACCCCACTAAATTGAAGCATTTAACCTCAAACTTAAATGGCACCCATGTTTTCTCTCTTAAATGAAATTTAACCCTTCATTCGCTTTAAGTTATGGGATATTTACCTATAAATAAAGATCTCATTTCACTCATTTTTTCTCACACCAAAAGCAAGAGCTTTTACATACTAAAGATAGAGTTTCCAAGAGAGAAAAAGAGAGGGAGGAAAACTATTTTTCCTAGAAGTTTAAGAAGTGTTTTCAAGCATCAATTCTCAACGGTTTTCAAACATCCAAGGAGTGCATTTCATTCAACGTCCAAGTTTCATCAAAGTTTTAGTTTCAAAAGCATCAATCAAGGTAGGTAGAGGTGCAATGTGTGTAATCGTGTTAAGTTATAAGTTTCGATTCATGTTAATGTTTGTATGTCAAATGGTACTCCGGTACGGCATATCCCTCTATGTTAATGGTTGTATGTCAAATGGTACTCCAGTACGGTATACCCCTCTATTTTGAAGAAATGTTTATATGTCAAATGGTGCCCTCGGGTACGGCATACCCCTTCATGTCAAATGGTACCTCTGGGTACAGCATGTATGAAAAGTTATAAAGTTAATGTTTTAAAATGTATAGCTTGATCACGAATGCCCCAATGACACCTATTGAGTTTTTCAACTCACGGGTTTAATCTCATCTCTACAGATTGAAGGAGTTCTACCTTGTGCATGGATGGAGGAGAAGATGGAGAGTGATGCAACGAGCCCATGGAAATTTGGTGAATAAGTGATTTGGATTTATTTTTATGAAATGTTTTCCAATGTTATTTCTTTAAAGTTTTGAATAACGCAGAATGCGAGAACAAGTCATGTTTTCTTCAAATAAATTACATTTTGTTGTTTTGGAAAAATGATTCAGTGTTTTTGTTTAAAGTATTTGAAGTCTTGTTATTTAAATTATTATCCGAAGATATAAGGTTCCGCTAAAATGTATACACTTGTTACTAAACCACCGGTTAAGCTATGTAAAGTAAGTAGCGTTCCGGTCAACTAGGGGTCGGGATGTTACAGCATGGTATCAGAGCAAGGTTTAGCTGGTTCTGTAGACCAAGTATGTTTTTAAAAACAAAAGGAAAATGAAAAGTTTAAGGTATTCCAGGGCATCGTGCATCCATCCATCAATCTCATCCTATGGCCCAGGTATGTTCATGTTTAAAGTTAATGATTATGTTTATGTTATGATGCTTTGATATGATTTAGAGATGTGTTATTTAAAGTTATGTAATGGACTTGGGCAAAAGCTAAGGGCTTAAAGGGAATTGCATGACATGAAAGTTTAAATATTTGCATGTTTTCTTTAAGCAAAGAAAAAGTATGATGTATGTGAAAATGCAACAGATATGGCTCGTACAACGGCTAGGGCATATAGAGAAGCATTGAATCGTAGAATTGCTATTCATTCCTATGAAGACTATGTAACTGATCCGACCCGATCGCTTAGGGAACATGTGTATGACATCTATGAGAAATGCATGATGACGGTTAATGCTGGAATGGAGATCACGCATATTGAGGCCATAAATAACCTCATACACTGCCTCTCACCTCAATGGAGAGATATGGGAGTCACGGTTAGAGATGAAATGTTAGAAGGCAACCCAAACCTATTCGAGTTTTAGAGGTATTGCCATGCCCTGATTGATTTGTGGGATGATGTAATTCATGAGTAGCCTGAGGAGGAACCTTTGGCTGAGGAAGAAGATCCCGAAGAAGAATCCGAGGATGATTTGGAGAATGATCCTGAGCCTGAGCCACAGGCTGAGATGGACATAGAGTCCGGACCTGAGACGGAAGACTCCTCCGAAGATGAAGCTCCACCAAAGAAGATCTGTAGAACTTATAGGGATTCGATTTAAATCCTTGTAATAACTTCCTTTATGTCAAGAAATAAAATACTATCTTCTTTGCTTTAGTATTCAAAGAATGAAACTAATAAGAATCATATGTTTTGTCTAAAGGAAATGGTCCGCGCAAACCAAAACTTGATAAGAGACCTCCTCCAAGCGGTTCAAGACCTAGGCAGGCAAAACCTGAACCAGGCTCAACCCCTACCACTAGCTCCTAATGTTCCAAACCATGCTTCAGTGGTCAAGCAATTTCGAAGGCACAAGCCCCCTACCTTCAACAGAGTAGCTGATCCACTTGCAGTCGAGGAGTGGCTTCACAAGTTGGAGCGTATATTCTGATTGATAGGGTACACGGATGCTCAGATAGTCTAGTGTGCTAAGTTCATGTTCTCCGGTGATGCAAGTCACTGGTGGGACTCAATGTCAAGGACAAGGACCCCTGAGCAACAAGCAGAATTGACTTGGGAGCAATTTAAAGGGGAAGTAATGGACAAGTACTTTCCCCAGTCCTTGAGGGATCACAAAGAAAGTGAATTCCTCCAACTCAAGCAAAAGACTATGTCCCTGACTGAGTATGAGAGGAAGTTTGATCAACTTTCAAGGTATGCTCCACATCTGGTGGATACGAAAATAAGAAGGTACGAAAGTTTGAACAAGGGCTGAACTCGGATATAAGCATGATACTTAAGTCCCATCGCTTCACCACATACCCTGAAATATTGGAAAGTGCTCATGCTATTTGGTACCAGAAGACTAGCGTCGAACAACATGGTCAACTGTTCAATCAACCGGATAATGGTAACATGGGAAAAAGGAAATGGAATGGCCAGGACAAGGGAAAAGGCAAGTGGCAAAACAAGAAAGCTAATGGCGGAGCCAATGCCAGTAAAAGCATTGTGCCGATTATTATGCCCTATTCTAAGTGTGGAAGGACACATCGTGGTGAGTGCTTACAAGGGAAAAATATCTGTTTTCGATGTGGCAAGCCAGGACATATCATTAGGGATTGTCCCACACATACCCAGAAGAAGGATGATAACAGCGACTAGAACCAGAAAAGAAAAGCACGAGTTTTTACATTGACTCAACAGGATACAGAGGAAAACTCTAATGTCATAGCAGGTACTCTACTGATAGCCAATATACCCGCTTATGTATTGTTTGATTCAAGAGCTACACACTCCTTTGATTCAACAACTTTTATGGCTAAATCTAGTATTACCTGTGATAAGTCAGAAGGTACATTAGAAGTTAGTATTCCTTCGGGCAACCCTTTGAATACTGATAGAATAGCCAAGTCAGTAAGTATTGAAGTTGAGGGAAAACCAATGGAAGCGAACCTATACATGATAGAAATGAAGGATTTTGATGTAATACTAGGCATGGATTGGTTAGGTTGTAATTACGCCACCATCCGATGTAAGGAAATGGAAGTATCATTTCGAAAACCAGGAGAGGAACCATTTTCGTTCCTTGGAATGAAGACGAAATCCTTTATTCGACTAGTATCAGCTTTACAAATTGAGAAGATGTTGAGAAAAGAAACATGTCAAGGATATCTAGTAAGTATCTCAGGAGGGAAACAAGAGACGATAAGTGTTGAAGATGTACTAGTAGTACGGGAATTCGTAGATGTGTTTCCAGAAGATCTATCTGGTATTCCACCTGATAGACAAGTGTAATTCACGATAGATCTAATTCCCGGGGTGGCACTAGTATCTAAGGCCCCATACTGAATGGCCCCAAAGGAACTACAAGAATTAAAGAAGCAGTTGCAAGAACTCCTAGATATGGGCTTCATACGACCAAGCGTATCTCCATGGGGTGCGCCAGTGTTGTTTGTAAAGAAGAAAGATGGAAGCATGAGGATGTACATCGATTATAGGGAGATAAATCGATTAACCATCAAGAATAAGTACCCACTCCCGAGGATAGAAGATCTGTTAGATCAACTGAAGGGAGCTAAGGTATTTTCCAAGATCGACATACGATCGGGATACCATCAACTGAAAGTAGAGACAAACGATATACCTAAGATAGCTTTTAGAACTCGATATGGACACTACAAGTTTACGGTGATGCCGTTTGGGCTAACCAATGCACCTGCAGTGTTCATGGACCTGATGAATCGAGTGTTTCATCAATACTTGGATAAGTTTGTCATAGTCTTCATTGATGACATTCTGATATATTCCAAGAGTATAGAGCAACATGAAGAGCACTTGAGAATAGCCTTAGAGGTATTACGCAAGGAGAAGTTGTATGCCAAATTCAAGAAGTGCGAGTTTTGGCTTGAACGAGTTGGATTTCTTGGACATGTAGTTACTGTCTAAAGGGATTGAAGTAGATCCAACAAAAGTGGAAGCAGTAACCAACTGGAAAACACCAACAAATGCTGGCGAAGTACGGAGTTTTCTAGGATTGGCTGGATATTATAGGAGATTCATAGAAGGATTCTCCAAAATAGCTGGACCAATGACGCAGCTCACAAGGAAGGGAGTAAAATTCCAATGGATGGAAAAATACGAACTAAGTATCCAAGAACTTGAGCAGAAGTTGATATCAGCACCTGTATTAACAATACCTAAAGATACGGAAGGGTTTGTTATATACAGCGATGCATCCAAGCGAGGATTGGGATGTGTACTAATGCAGAATGGAAAAGTGATATCCTATGCTTCAAGACAATTGAAGAAACATGAGCAGAACTACCCGACGCATGATTTAGAACTTGTAGTGGTAGTATACGCTTTGAAGATATGGCAACACTACTTGTATGGACGGAAGTGTGATATCTACAAAGATCACAAAAGTCTCAAGTATTTCTTCACACAGAAGGAATTGAATATGCGACAAAGACAATGGTTGGAATTGGTGAATGATT
>NW_019266434.1:0-19295 GCF_002742605.1 Olea europaea var. sylvestris
GTTTTTCAAAGTTTAGTGGCCAAAATTTGACCACCTCAAAGTTCAGTGAACAATAATGGATATTTGTCAAAATTTAGTAACCAAAATTCAACCATTTCAAAGTTTAACAGGGTGACGAGGCATCACATAAGCATTTCGTCAGCCATGTCATCAATTCCGTTAGAGGTTTGAGATGAAAGTTATGCTAGTGAGTAACATATAATATTTTTCAAAATTCGGTGGTCAAAACTCGATATTTTAAACTTTAGTGCGTAATAGAAAACATGGATCTAAATTCAGTGACCATTAAAACAATTAACTCTTTCATAAACCACCACTCTGCGACGCCAAGTTCCAAGCTTTGATTTCCTCGAATCAGGTAGAAAAATATACAATTTAGAATTATTTAATATTATGTGAATAAGTATGAATACGCATGAGATTATGTTAGAACTATGCTTAATTATGAAATATACTTAGTTACATATAAGTTTCAATTTATATGTTTTATTTTTTTATGTTAATCAGTTTCTTATATGAAATAGTAATGATGAATTTTTTTGACAATAATGATGTAGCAGAATATAGATATGATTATATGAATATATGTTAATTACGAAAAACTCATTATGGATATTGTAAGTTATGAGAATGATAATTTTATAAAATAATGTTATTTTAGACTAGTGACTATGTTATGAAACATATCAACCTATGATAATAATCGACCTTTGGAAATCGCTAGATTAGATAATAAAGTACGATTAGAAAAATTTATGCCTCCGAGTACGTCCATTCCTACTTATTGTTCGAGTTTTATTGGTCTGTGCATCACAAAATTGAAAGACTTTGTCAAAAAGAATTAGACTGTTTAAGGAAAGGTTGTGATTTAAGTGGTCCACTTGTGACCCCCCCCCCCCCCCCCCCCCCCAACAATTTTTTTTACAATTTTTTTATCAATAAAAAAAAAAAAAAAAAAAAAAAAAAAAAAAAAAAAAAAAAGAAAAAAAAAAAAAAAAACAAAAACAAAAACAAAAACAATAATACTCACTATAAATTTAAGGGGATTTCCATCTTTAAAAACTTTTAAGAAAATTCTACTTTAGAAACCTCTATTTCAAGAAATCTTATCTTATGAAACTTCTATTTTAGACATCCCGATTTCATGAAATATTCCTTTTGAGAAGCGTCTATTTTGAGAAATTACCACGTTATGGAACTTCTATTTCAAAATTTTTTTAGAAACTTCCATTTCACAAATATTATCAATTGTTTGTTGATGATATCTAAGGCAATTTTAGATGATGATAATTAATTATAACAGAGGTAGACTGTAATACCCTAAAATTTTTTATAGTCGTTAATTATGAAATTAGGAACTTAGTATAATAAGATGAGAGTTAGATGACCAAATTGCATATCAACCAATAGTTGAGGGGCTACAGTCCAAATTTATTGACCCCAAAAAAATGTGCCAACGGAATCTTAACTTCGTCCCCTTCACGTAAACATCAGCTGCAGACTTAGTCTCCTTCACGTAAATATCACATGCACACCGAAAACCATGTTAGAAGGCAAAAGCCATCGGTCGAGAAAAATGTTTAACTACCGTTTGCACTCCAATGGTCAAGTTAGTGATCAAACAAGAGAAATATGAATGCAATAGAGAGAGAAGGGATTTGGCTAAGGTTCAAGAGCATTCCTCTATGTGAAATGAAATCTCACACACACACACACATATATATATATATAGAGAGAGAGAGAGAGAGAGAGAGAGAGAGAGACACGGAAGTGGGCCAAATGGATTTAGTGAATGGGCCTAAGTTCAAGCCTAAAATGCAATTGTTTAATTAAATGAGTCCAATCAATTAAATAATCGACAACATGTTAGCTAGTGTGGGACCCTTTCCGTCATGCGTATGTCACGTAATTTATAGGGGTGTGTGTGTGCGCGCGCGCATGTATGTTGGAAAATTATATGGAATTAAGTAAAGTTCCTTATATGTGAAAGATAAATTAGGAAAATTATTTCCTGAATAAGTAAACTACCTTGTAAGTGTATTTATAATTGTATATAACTACTACTAATTGATTTAAATTATGTGATTACTCTAATTAAGTGCATCAATGTATGTAAAATGATATATAATTATGGTTAATTTGTTCAAATATAGTATTACTACAATCTCGAACCTCTATATATGAAAAATTATATATAATTATGATGGAATGATTTGTATTATAGTGTTACTATAATTACGCACGTCTATGTATGTATAATTATATATAATTTTGATTGATTTCAAATATAGTATTACTACAATGATGTACGTCTATATATGTATAATTATATATGATTATGATTAATTGATTTAATTTATATTGTTACTATATATATATGTATGTGTGTGTGTGTGTGTGTGTGTCTGTGTGTGTCCCACAGTACACACACAGTTCATAAACAGTCGATGGAGATTATGTTCTTCCGTACGTGCTTTATCAAGTCCTCTTCAGATTTACAATGTAAGGCCCTGTTTGATTACATTATATTTTCCATGAAATCTGGAATTAGAATTTCAACTTCCACTTTTGACCTATTTGATTAACAAAATTTTTCAAGGAATTGATTTTCCATAATTTTCTAGGTACAAGCTGGTAAAGCATAAAATTTCACCTTTTATTTTCCCATGGGGTAGGCGGTTTTTGAAATTCCACCTTTTTTTTCTTTTTTTTAATTGTTGGCAACGTGAACAAATTCTAGGAACAATTGTAAAAGAGGATAACCCTTAAATTGACAATTTTCATGCAAAATAAATCCAAACGAATACCAAAATATAGGTGATATTTGGATCTTTTTTTTTCTTGGTTGGCAATGGAAACAAATTCTAGGAACAATGATAGAAGTGGATATTCCTTAAATTGACAATTTTCATGAAAAATAAAGCCAAACAAACATCAAAAGACACTTTTATTTTAATATTTTCCACCTAGAAAATTATACCAATCAAACACTATTAATTGACAATTCCCAATAAAACAATTTCTAGGCAATTTAATTTCCTGGAATTCATTTTCTTTCCACTCAAATTTCATCTTTGCAATCAAACAGACCCTAATTGTAGTCATACATTATATGTCAAATCATTTTTCATACTTTTAAATACGAAATTCTGAGTTATGAATATGATGTGGGTCTTATATGTTTAAATTCAAAGGAGTAGAGTTCAATAGCGCTATACAGGGGTATTGTAACAATGAAGTACGATTCTTAATTTCCGTTTCTCCCTATGTCTGTTATGATGATGTACGAGGATTATGGCCATATAAGTTCGGTTTCTAATTCTCTTGTCTTCTTATGTATGTTAAGAATTCATAAATTTTAAATATGAATTATGATTTATGTAACTCACTTATTGGGATTTATCTTATTATTTATGATTATTTATTTATTTATTTATTTGCCTTTTAGGTAACTGATATTCGAGACGTTAAAGTTTTGAGCAAGTCTCTAGTGGTATAATAAAGAAGAATTGATTATGATTTTTTTAAATAATAATTTATATGAAAGTTTTATTTCTCGATACATTCTAATAAACCAAAGAAAAATTTTGGGTCGTTATGCTACTACTATTTTTATTCCATTTCAAAAGTTTCTTACCTTATTTTAAAATAACATATTTAATATCAAACCTTTGCTAAAAATTGCAATCTTATCCTCGTCATTTTTCGTCATAATTTTATTCTTAATCCATAAGTTAGCAGGGGTAATCCCGAAGATGATTTCTACCAAGTTCAACCATTAATTCAGTCATGTGAATTGCACTAGCCTTTTAGCAAAAGATAAAATTGTCAAATCGCTTAAACCATCTCCAATCCATTTCGCAAAAATGGTGCTATTTTTACACATCTTATTTATTCATTCTAATTCATTACATCAAATGTTAAAACCTCGAAAAAAAAAATAATAATAATAAATTAAAAATTAAAAAAAAATTCACTGTTTTTTTTTTTCAATCCTCAAAACTAATTTATTTCAAAAATTATTCTATTACTTAAATTACTTAAATAAAAATTATGTTTAATTTACTAAAGTATTGCCTTTATAATAAACTTTAAAAATATTACAGTTAATCTCAGAATTAAAAAATATATATTGTATTTAACATTACATAATCACAAAGCAAACATAAAGTCTAACTAGTTTTGTCATTTAATTCTCACAATTAGTATATTGATTGGATAAATAATCAATTAATGCATTTCGGAGTAAAATATGAGCCTCTCTATCTTTGATTTGTCTGTGTCGATCAAAGAATTCTTGAAATCGACTATTTTCATCTACAATCATATCGACTTCTAGAGTAGACACTTCCATCCATGCAGAGTAGACACGGAATCTTCAATATGTGCATCAACATGACATTCATTATCGATTATACATTGTTCATAATTAATGCATGCAATCATTTACTATGTAATACAGGCTTTATCCAAAAATCTGATGGTCCTGCAACCATTGCGAATGGTGGTTGCAGAAAGCCAAATGCAAAAAAGAATTCCAAATCTACTTGAATTTTTTCTACAATGAACAACAAGAATTCTGCAAAAGAAAAAAATAAAAATAAAATAAAATAGAGTTAAGCAACAAGGCCAACGATCTCAAATTATTCATTTTGCTCAATATTTTGATGGTCTTGAAGGATCTGAAGATGATTTACCAGAATAATAAATTATTTTATTAGTTTATGTTGTTTTTTACTTCAAATTTTAGTTTTCCATATTTATGTTGTTGTAGTGCTAATTCCTTTCTAATTTATAATTATAAAATTTGTAACTTTTGATTTTGAATGAGTAATTTTATTTTAATGTATTCAATAATTATTATTTATTATTTGATTATAAATTATAATAAATGTTAATAAAAAATAAAAATCAAATTAAAGAAATCCCGTTTCTAAGCCTATTTTGATAGGGTTCTTTCGAATAAATCCAATCAAGTAGAATCCTATTTTGCTACAACGAAAATAAAATAATTAAATGAGATACAAAATCAATAAAAATATAAATGGGTTGAAAAACTTATTTGGTACTAATGACTCTGGTATCCAATAAGTGCTATCAACTATTGGATTTGAACCAATGGCTCCCGTCATTGAAAGCAATATTCTAACCATCGAGTTAAGTAGATCACTTATCATCCCAAAGATAACTGAATGGAACCATGCCGTCAATGTAAATTGAAGAAACTTATTAGCTCTTAACATGCTGTGAATCCTCTCGAGGAGGTGCATTCAGGAATGCGAAACTAGTGGTGGATAGTTGTCATTAGCTCGTGCTGTAAGGTGTTGAGTTACAACCCTCGTGTTTAGTTATCTTTGTTGGCTTTGGTACCCTGAATAGACTATCGATGATAAGCCAAAGAAAGGTGAGGATGAAGTAAAGTCATCATGCTCTTTATACCCTAGGCAACACACGTGCTATAATGGTTGGGACAAAGAGTCGCGATTCCGTGAGGTGAGCTAACCCTAAAAACCCATCCTTTTGTTCGAATTGCAAGCTATAACTTGCTTGCATGAAGTCAAAATCGCTAGTAATCATTGATCAGCCATATAGAGATGAAGTTCTTGGGCCTTGTGCACACCACTCATCATACCATAAAAGCTTGCCTGCCAGATGTTGTTACCTTAACCGCAAGGAAAAAGATGTTGAAGGCAGGGTTAGTGACTGGAGTTAAGTCATAGCAAGGTACTTGTACTGGAAGGTACAATTGGATCACCTTACTTTCAAGGAGAGCTAATGCTTATTGGGTATTTTAGTTTGACAATGTTTCACACCCAAAACGAAAAAGAAGGAAGATATGTCTGAGTTAAACAAAAAGATGGAAGTCATTGAGAATACTGGTCACAAAAATGGAAGAGACAAATGTATCCCACGCCATACTCTCTGAAAAAGCTTGAAGGGCTTTTAAACAAAAGGATAAATATACTTAAGGGTGTCAATGAGTTGAGTAGAGCCAGCTCACGAGCCAAAAATCGAAGCTCAGGCTTAGGTTAAGCTTTTATTGGCCAGAGCCGAGCCGAGCAAAAGTTTGGCCAAAAAATTGAGGCTTGACTCAAACTTTCAGCTTGGGCCTTATCGAGCCAAGTCGGCTAGATTTTTTTTCTTTTTTTTTTCCATGGCAGCTTGCAGTTGCCTTTGTAAAAGGTAGTTGGCAGGCTACCTTTACAGAGGCAACCGACATGCTACCTTTATAATTTTTTTTAAAATTTTGAGCCTGCCCGTGAGCCACACAAGCCGACTTGTGCTCGGCCAGACACCCTAGATAGAGCTCGGTGAAATTGAGCCTCGACTCAGTTCGGCTCAAGATTTTTCTAAGTCGGGCCATGGGCAGCTTGAGCCCACGAGCCATTTTGCCATCACTAATTGTACTCAAAATCAATACAGATGGGTAGGTAAAGCTTAGGGACGTGAGACAACTCTTGATAAGAAACTCAACAAAATAGCCTCTTTACTTTAAGAGATAGGGCGCCTCCTCACAAGGGGGGTCGTATTGACCTGGTTGTCAGAAGGTAAATGAGGTTGGGTGACCTGATAACAAGATAGCTGGCGACCAAAGCCTCGGTGAATGACGGTCATAACTATAATGGTCCTAAGGCAGCAAAATTTCTTATTGAGTAAGTTTTGACACCTGCACGAAAGGCGTAACGATCTGGACAGTGTCTTGGAGAGAGGCTTGGTGAAATAAACATGTTTGTGAAGATGTAGACTACCTGTACCAACGTCCTTTTGATTTTTGATTTACTCAATTCTTTTATTTTAGATTTGAAACAAAGAAAAGGAAATGAAGGAAAAAATAGAAGCCATTAACTTGAAATCCAATTCTAAAATATCCAAATCAATAAAGTAATAATAAATCAAAGCCATGGTAAATAATAAAACATAATTAAAATTGAAGTACGATATTTCAATTAGAGATCTTGTTCTTGCATTCTTGCCTTGTCCTAGATCTGCATTTTGTTCTCTACCCCCATTCCTCTAAGTCTCACATATGTTGGATCTACTTTTATTTTTTCTCTTTCCACTCTTATTCTAAAAAGGGGTAAAAAGGTGATTAAGAATTAGATATAATAGCTTAGACATTGTCAAGTGATTGTGAAAGAATAATATCGGGGTACATATCAATACCTAGTATTTGGTAAACATGTAGAGATTGAAAGAAATAACTCTCGCGGTCCAGAATTTAAAAAAAAAGAAAAAAAGAAAAGAGGAGTTTGGATCATTAAATATCTTGTATCCATACAACATTTGGCATGACATAGATAATCAATAAATAGGAGTTAATATCATTCCAATTGCCATTACAAAGTAATTAGTATTTTTGTCATTAAAAGATATTTTTGACTAGTAACTCCAAAAACAGTTTTGCTACAAGTACAAAAAAAAATTGACAGAATTTCAATAGAGAAATACTTAGCAGATTTTCATTGATTTTTGACACAACAAACACAAAAATTGCACCATATAGATGTTGTCAGCACAAGACCTGGGTTGACATCCATAAAGCAATTCCAATAAACAAAAAGGTTGGCCACAACTATCATATAAGGCAAGGCTTGGAAGCAAGCTACCCAGGAATCCCTGGACACAGGGGGTAGGAGCTAATCTTTTACTAGAGGGAAAGCTGGGGAAAAGCATAGAGCATGCGTGCTCAGCTCTTGCCCTCGTCCCATCCGCGAAGCGGAGGCGGGATAAAAGCCTAACTCCCCGGTGTCATAGGTTACCCTTCTATCTTCCTCCCCCGTGACGCTCCCAAAGCGATCGCTATCCTTTTCAACACCTATATCATTCTGTCAATAATTCCCTGTACCTATGGAATTATATCTCCAAAAATACTATTAATTCGGCAACAAACCACTCATACCTAGTAATGCAAGGAGGCCATCAAAAAGCTACATAACATCGTGAATATATTTGACATTAGGATAGCTATTCCACCCATTTTGTCAAGATAAACAAGATGTATTCTATCATAAATCATTCCTACCAAGAAAAGTATTGAAGCACTAATAAATCCATGAGAAATTATTTGTAAAAAGGCTCTATTCAACCTTATATCAGTGATAGAACTAATTCCTATAATTATGAAATTCATATGAGATATAGAGGAATATGCTATTCTTTTTCTTTTTCTTTTTTTCTTTTTTAATTCCGTTTGCCCGAGAGATGTTGAAGCTGCATAAATTATTGTGGGAATTACATAAAATCCTACTTTTAAATATTCCATTTCATAAATCCTATGCTAAGTTTATTATTTCAAAAATCAAAAATTATATTATAAAATTAAGTATTAATTTGCATCCCATCTAATCCACACTCAACCACACACACTAAAACCCTAATCATTTTCATCCTACCCATTTTCTATCCTCTATAGCCGCACCACCACCCTAAATCATTTTCCATAATCCTTTTCTCTCCACTCATCTCCGACTACGCACTCTTCTCCGACAACACACACATCCAGCGACATGACACCTTCGACGTTGAGGCGTGGCATCACAGCCGCCCTAAATCATTTTTCATAACCATTTTCTCTCCACTTGTCTCCAGCGACACTTTTCTCTCCACTCCATTTCAAGGTTGCTTCTGTTGATTCGTGGCAAGTCCTCCAGCTTGAATTTGTTTCTTGTTTCCATCAATCAACTTTGTTCATCTACGAATTTCAATTTTCCAGTTAGAGCACCTTCTTGGTTTCTTCATATCATCTTCATAGCTTGAAGATTGTATGTATTGTGTATGTATATTTCATATACAATTTGATTTTAGTCAAAGATAGTACTGGACTTGCAGACTTCCAGCGTGTCAGGGCACTTTGGTACGCTGGGTTGGGTTTGAATTTTAAATTGGTCCACTGCCTTGGTCTTTACATTTGTGTATCATTTTACTTAGGTAATATTATTAGTAAAGGGTGGCGGTAATAGTGATAGTGATGGTGATGGTGGTCGTGGGTGGGATGAGTTGGGGTTGGATGCTTGTGGCCAATTATTTGGTTGATTGTGACTAATAATTGGTTAATTTGTAATATATGATCTAAAAATTGTGACTATGACTGACAATTGATTAAGTTGTAGTCGAAAAATTGATGGTAACCAATTAATCTAATAATTTGCAATGAATAAGTGAGTTGTGACCAATAAAATTTTTAATTCTACTACCAATGAATAATCTGTGACATATAAAATTTTTGATTTGTGACCGAAAAATAATGTTTGACCTATGAATTTTTTAATTTGTGATCGAGAAACAAGTTGTGACCAATAATTTGATAAGTTGTGCCTAAAAATTAATTCGTAACTAATTAATTAGATAACTATGATCAAATTATATAAAATTATAACCTCAATATATTTAATTAGTAAAATATATGTTTGATAAATTAATTTATAAATAAAATTTTAAAATATCTGATTTTTGAAATTTGAAACTTTGTTTCTTAATTTTGAAATGTGTCATACTTAATCTCTTATTTATGAATTTTTTCTAAAATTATTTGCATTACGCCTACATCAACCAAGTAGAAAATATAGAATGAGCACCGGTTAATAGTTACTCCTCATCAAAGAAGCTCTAGTCAGAGCCACGTGGTAGAAGAATACAATCCCGCACTCCAGTCATTGTGATAACAGCAATTCTTGTCGAACCAATGAGTGACCCGAACCCATATAACAATCGAGCCACTTCAACTAAGACAAATCATAGAGGTGTCTCAAGAGAAGATCTTCACACAAGATCTTCTTTCAAGTGGATGATTTAACAACTCATTATATGGGTGACTTCACTCAATTAAACAAGTCATGTCTAGTCTTACATGTCATGCCTAAGCTTATAACACTACCATAACAGTCAATGTAGCATGGCCTTAGAATGATTGATGGACACTTGTGACAAGAGAGTTCAATTGCAAGGATGAAGCTACATGTATATTTGTCCAGTGGCTTATATTCGTCACTTTCTACTATAAAAGCTCAACTCAAGTTCCATTGAAAGATAATGCTATTTTATAATCTCAAACTATACTACTACTTTACTATATTATCTTGCTCTCTAAATTACCCCCATTTTTAACCCCTTTACTTCGATAAAATTGTGTCCTAAGCTCATCCCACATCCAATTATATATATTCTACCCTACTGACTAGATCGTCGGAGTGCATGTAGTCGCCTCCACCATAGCCGGAGTTTGGTCGTATGTTTTAACGATTTGTCCTAGTGTGCAAGACCAAAGTTTACGTGGATGTTGGAAAAAGCTGGGATCTGTTGGCCAAGTTACCCCTAAGGCAAACCTTTCGAGGCAACTTAAGAGAGGATCTTAACACAAGATCTTGTTGCAAGTGGATGATTGAACAACTCATTATATAAGCGGCTCCACTCAACTAAATAAGTCAAATCTCGTCTTAAATGTCAAGCCTACAACACCACCACAACACTCAATGCAGCATGCCCTTAGAATGATTGATTGACACTTGTGCCAAAAGAGTCCTACTGCAAAGATTAAGCCACATGTATATTCATCCAATGGCTTATATTTGTCACCTTCTATTATAAAAGCTCAAGTCTAGTTCTATTGAAAGGTAATGTAAGTTTATACTTTCAAACCATAAAAGTTTATACTTTCAAACCATACTACTATTTTCACTCTCTTATCTTGCTCTTTATATTATCTCCAATTTCGAACACTTTTTACTTTGATAAAATTGTGTCCTAATCTCATTCCACACACAATTATATATTCCACCCTACTGTCTTGATCATCGGAGTGTCTATGACCCTCTTCCTCATCGCTGGAGTTTGGTTGTATGCTCTAACGGTTTGTCCTAGTGTGTAGGACTAAAGCTTACATGGACACTGGAGGAGTTGGGGTTTGTTGGCTACATTACTCCTACAAAAGTGAGTTGAATAGTATTAATTCATTATTGATCCGAACTAATCCATACGCTCTGATTTTTAATAAGATTTCGTCTAGAAGCATACAAGTACGGCAATCACTTCTCCATAGGTATCTAACAACCATGTATATATGGGTATAATCGATAATTTGATAGCAAAAGTAATAAGAAAATCCAATATAAAATATTGTTCCAAGGCCACAGGATAGAACTGATTAGCTAATATTTTTAAATGTAATGTTGGTTCATTAGAACCACAAAAAATGATACCTAGAACTCTCATTAAAAGAAAATTAGAACCCCCGTAGTGTACAAAATAAAATTGATAGTTGAATACAAACATTTTTTTCCTCCTTGCATTGGTAGAAGTAGATAAATGGGAATTAATTCTAACTCTTAGATGAGGCAAAAAAGTAAAAGGTCCTAACAAGAAAATCCTATTTGACCACTGTACTTTGCTAACATCAAGAAAGGAAATTGTTTAGAATCTTGAGTAATTGTCAGGCCACTGAAATGGCTAATGTAATGATGAATTCTATTATTAAAATGCCTCCTATAAAAAGGCCATCTATTCCTAATCTCAAACGGAAATCAAAAAAATCGATCCATTAAGCAAACTAGTATGCCCAATGTCCATACTGCAATATGATGAAATGCTATTCCTCACGGAACAAAAGGATCAAAATCCTTCACACCCACACAGAATTTCCAAGTTGTACTTTTTCTGTTAGGCCATAAGGATCGGACACCCATATTACTAGACAATACTAGTCGGTTACATGCAATGTACCAAAACCAAAGCAAACCACCCCGGAGAGAAACAAATGAATTCCAAAGATCTTGGGCAAATCTAAAAAAAGTTTTCCTGTATGTTTATCACAAAATACTTCTAGATTCCAATAAACCCAATGCCAAATAGCTATCAAAAAGCATAAGCCCAAAAACACAATACTACACTTTTGTAACTCCAAATCCTTAGACTCATTACAATCCTTCCTATGATACTCCAACTTCTCCATGAATTGGTTATTCTTAAAGGAGCCATGAAAAGTATAGCAAACATACTCTGTCTCTACATTGAATCTTCTTCTGTCTAAAGAAATGATTCCTCGAAATAATGAGTCATCATTAGTATCGAAACATGTAAGATCGCCAAATGTTTAGGAGTTCTTTTACTCAATTATTTTCCTTCTTGTTGCTGGATGGCTCATTCGTACACATTTCTCTTTGCTTTTTGAGTATCTAGTGAGTTACAAACAAAGTAGAACGATGTCAATTTTTTTATGATTCCATCATCTAGAATAGAGTTACAAAAACTTCTGCATATGTATCCTACATCTAAATAGAATCCTTTCTGGTTAAAGAATTATCTCTTCCCGCTAAAGCTTTCTTGGCCAATCAAATAAAGAAAATATACATAAAATTAAAAAGTAATAAAATTATATAGAAATTAGAATTTGTTGTAGTATAAAATGAAAGACAAAATGTGTGGGAAAAAAAGGAAATGAAACTATATATTACTCTAGCGTTCATATATAATACTAAATTGGTGTAAAAATTTGAAATCCAGCTGGAGCATAATTTTTTTTCACCAAATTGATGTTTTATGTCATTTTGAAGTTTGGTTGGAATACTTTTATTCCCTGAGAAATGAATAATGAAAATTGAAAAAGTTACATTTATAGAAAGGCTAAATTTCCATGATGACCGGAAGTGGAGTTTAGAGAGCTCGTGTATGAAAATTGAGTTTCGACATGGCCTATATGTACAAACTTTGAAAAGTGAAGCAAAGCATATAAGAAACCAAGTGGACCCACAAATGACCAAAGCAAGAAACAAAGAATAAATATGTTTTTGGACAGACACATTTGGAAATTGCAAGGTTTCTACTTTGGAAGACAAATAGGTGGAAAGTGGAAGAACAAGATTGAGTCGTGTCATCAAATATTAAGCCTAAATTTCTCTAACATAAATAATCGCACAACAAGCCAAAACATTGTCAACCTAGTGAGAAAAAAGAAAAAAAAAAAAAAATTATACATCAAAACTAGTTTTCAATGAAGTCTGAATTTTCCAAAAAAAAATAAAATTAAGGGTTGGATAGATAACA
The DNA here is from genome assembly GCF_002742605.1 of Olea europaea var. sylvestris. Taxonomy (NCBI): domain Eukaryota; kingdom Viridiplantae; phylum Streptophyta; class Magnoliopsida; order Lamiales; family Oleaceae; genus Olea; species Olea europaea. Next base: position 13,036 of record NW_019266434.1, read on the forward strand.
TATATATGGATTATGTACCTATAAAAATGTTAATAATTTCATTTCAAAATGTTGAGTGATGGTCGCATCCCGTCTCATGTTGCTTCTTGCACGAATATGTATAAGTCAGGATACAAATTATGGATCTATTCTATTTTCTTCACTTATTTATTTTGTTCAGATTTAAATTCAAGTTTTATTTACTTACTCCATCAGTGTTATAATCAATTCCTTGAATAAAAACTAGCAGAATTCGCACATCTGCCACAAATTTTCTTCATGCCATTTTTGCAAACTAAACCTACATACCGTCGACCAATAGGGATAAGAAAGATATTTGTTTCCAAATTCACATTTACAAATTTTTATTGACAGGTTAACAGAGAAAATAAAAATTGAGTGTTAAATCTGAAAAGAAATAAACGAATTACCAAAATAGAGACATGCATCTCCTCAGTGCCCAAATAAGCTTTTAACCATTTTATTATTATATATATAGAAAGAACATATTTGATATATAAACAATTACATTAAAAAAATAACAATGTCATAATTCATATCTCAATGGTTGGAATTTGTTGACATTCTAAATGAGTTGAGGCAAGCCATGGCCTACTCATGAATGAATTAATTGATTATATATTGCATGCATGACAAATGGGAAATATATTATTAAGCTAGTTGCATTATTTTAGTTACACGTATTCATATTTCAATAGTAGTTTAATTAATTAGCATTTGCATGCGCACTACTAGCCAGAAACAAATATTATGATTGTCCAAACATATGCCTGTCCTGTCCTTTTATCTTCTTTTCCTTTTTCTTTTTCTTTGGGAGGGACATTTATATCTTTATTTAATCTCAATGTACATAGTGTTATGTGGCACCTTCGACCCATCAACTTTATGTCATGACATAAGTTTTGGCGATGTTATAGGTACGACTTATCCAAAGTCCAATTAAGAACTTCAATTCTATAAAGATGTCTAACCAAGACGAGTTGATTGTCTCTACAGTGTTAGTGATGGTACTATAAAATAAATAGAACTCTTATCACATCTTGTATTTACAATATTCTTTGACAAGTTATATCATATTTTTTTATTTCAGATAATCTCTCTTCGTATCTTGTAAGATAAGCATCCTATATAATTTAGTAGTGATAGAACTCTTATTGTAACCCTATAGCAACACTTGAGATCGCTTTCCATCCTCACCCCTTTTTGACATCTAATTATGTCATTCTTTGTTAACAAATAGAAAGATATCATACGGATAACTTTATAATTGAAATGACGTCTTGTTATTTGCTAGTTACAGCAATACAGTGATATGTTACCACGTTAGTGAAAGGAGATTTAAAATTACAACTAATTGGATACAATAGATTTTGGTTGCTAAACCAAGAGTCAATCGACATTAAAAGACAATATGAAGACACAACAACAAAATATATAAGTTAAAAAATCAGATAGAGTGGGTTAAGGAGCAGACAGAAAAGTTTACATGGGAGACAAAGAAACTAAAAGATTCCCTTTTATCTCATCTTTTGCATAATGGTTTCAATTCCAATACCAATTTGTTGGAAAAATATTTGCTTACATACATTTTCTAATCTAATTATTTTCTTATCCCAAAAGTATTTAAACTTCGTAATTTTCTACACGTGTTAATATAATAAATAATTTTTTTCTTCTTAAAAATAAATAATTTAAGAATTATAATTATTTTCAATCTAATCTACTTTTATTTTTATTTATAAATAATTAATGCGCAAGTAGCCATTGCTATAATAAAGCATAATCGTCTCCCGAGACATAGTCTAGTGGTGCAAAGGATAGGAGTGAGGTTATCTTACACCTTGCTGATATCCACAGTGTGGGGGTTCGAATCTTGAGACATGGAATTGGACTCTTTATAGGCGGAATGTACAGACAGCTCTTGTCCCTGGCCTGTTGCAATCTAATCTACTTTTATTTTTATTTATAAATAATTAATGCGCAAGTAGCCATTGCTATAATAAAGCATAATCGTCTCCCGAGGCATAGTCCAGTGGTGCAAAGGATAGGAGTGAGGTTATCTTACACCTTGCTGATATCCACAGTGTGGGGGTTCGAATTTTGAGACATGAAATTGGACTCTTTATAGGCGGAATGTACAGACAGCTCTTGTCCCTGGCCTGTTGGGCACATCCCGTGATTTACCTCATTCACAAAGCTCTAGGAGCGGGGGGTGAGAGTCCTCATAGTTGGGGTTCAACCTTTTTTATAAAATAAAGCATAATCCGTTAAAGAAGCGGGATAGCTTAGGGACATAAGATTTTAGCATCCATCTTCACTTAATTGTGGTAAGTGGGTCCATTATCCGCTTAGAACTAATATACTTCTTTAAAAAGTAAAAGAATTACTAAGATAAGATGGGTAAATGTTGCTTGCGTTCTAAATACGATAGAATTTGATGCAGAAGAATAAGGAATAAAGCTATGATTACGAGTTAGGGTAATTTCAAATCCATTGATCGAACGGATGTCGAAATTGGATCGAGATATTAAAGAGACACCTCGCGCAATTCATATTTTATAAAATTTAATCAAAAGCAAGGAAATTCCATGCTCGGCCTGCTTTAATGAAACATAATGAATCGGGGCAACAACAACAACAACAACAATAATAATAATAATAATAATAATAATAATAATAATAATAATAATAATAATAATAATAATAATAATAATAATAATAAGGTCTTATTCGTATCACACAAATAAATGTTGCTTGATAAAAAATATTGGAATCAACCAGATAATGAGAATTTGGTGGATGAATTCGAATAAACTAGAAAATTGCTAAACAAATCTAAATAAAACTGAGATTCTACCACAAAAGGGGGCGAGGGTGTGAAAATACCCTTAAACTAACTCAAAATAGAAAAATGCTAAAACGAACTCTTAAACGATGGAATTTGATCCCGAAAGTTTGATGAAAAGACACTGGTAAAAATGTGCAGAATTGAAAAATGCTTTAGGATTGTACTTTCTAGCAAAAATCTAACACCCAAGATGAAAGTTACATGCATTTTCATAGATCTCTCTTATCTCTTCTCTTTTCCAATTAATTTATAATTTTTTTTTCTTTTAATTGCTCATATCACCAAATGCTAGTTTAAATGAAAATAGCACATTGATCCCCAAATTCTTAACAAAATATAATACGAGCCGTATTTGATATCGATTGAAGTTGTCACTCCTTTATGTCTTGTGCTGCAGTAGAATTACTCAACTAAAATCGAAGGACACGCAGCAAAACTTTGTTAAGTCACTAGTTGCTATAGAGAAAGTTGTACACGTACATAAAAATTCATTAAATAATTACAAAAAAAAAATTAAAAAAAAAATCAATGGTGCTAAAGTTGAAACATTTTTATTTTTTTTTTAATTCTGTTTTAATCTAGGTTAGTAGTAATTTGTTGATTCGAAGAAGGGCCAACTTGCAATACGGACTAAACTACAATTTTCAATTTGAATAGAAAACCAATTTGTAATGGTACATTTATTATTTATTGGAATTCATGTTGAATAATGCATATTACTAGTAAATTTTTTAATGTTGCTTTCACTACACAATTCAACTTGTTTTAGATTCATAGTTTAATTTAGAAAATTGGGTCATCCACATCTTAAAAACTCACCTTCAATTTAACTTTAGATTTTAAATTTTTTTCTAAACTACAATTCCACTTAAAATTAGGATGTGTCTGGGAAAAAAAAGGGGGCGGGTTAGCTTAAGTCCTTGTTTGGTCCCCATTTTTTGAAGTCAAAATGGGTGCAATAGTTTTTTTTTTTTTTTTTTTTTAGTGGTTGAAAAACAATGAAAATTTTTCGATTTACGTGTAATATTATTTTATGAAAAATTGTGTGGATGAAAATAGAAGAGATAAAAATAAAATAGAATTTAATATTTTAATGGGAGCTAAGTGGAACTCACTTATTCCAAATAAAAGCTCTAGGTAAGGTACTTCTAGTTCAAGGTTCTCTCCCAAATTTACTTATAATGGCAAAAAATATTCCCCGTACAATTACGAATTGTCACAATAAAGCTACTTGTACAAAATTGAATTATAAAAGTCGGATTACAAAAGTGTGTTGGCAAAATTTAGACTATTGATTTCAAATTATTTAAAAATCTATTTTTGAAATGATTGGTGTGAATGTGATTTTATCATCCAATTTTATCAACCCTTCTTAAGTGTAGCATACCTCTAATTTCTTGTTTACATCGTCTCTTCCCTCTCCTTGTTAAAATACTAAGCTTGCTTGCTTGGAAGCAAATATTTTTAAATTGGACAAATTTGTATAAGATGTTCCCAATAGAAATCATAAAGATGACTCGAACTTCTCATTATAGTTAACAGTCAATTTCGAATATGATTCAATCTTTGTTAAATTTTCACTGGCTACTTGTGAAAACAAATCACTTCAAATTCTAAAATGAAATTGCTTTATGAAGTTGTTGACACATAAAAATTCAGTCCAGATCAAACAGCTCAGAGAGTAAAGCCCAATTGGAAGATCCCCAAATCAGATAGCTCAAAGAACGAAATCCAATTAAACGAATCAAGGTGGATGCCCAAATAAGGGGCCCAATAGTGCGGTAACGCCATCGCCCAAGTTTGCAAGTCGCTCAGAATCTGAACGAATAGAGTGGCATACGGTCGTCCAGAGTCTTGCCCAAATCTTCAAGTCGCCCAAGGTATCAACAAACATAATGCATTATGATTATCAAGAAATGCAGTTATTGAGGCAGTTGCTAAAGTAACATTATCACGTTCCACGACTCAAGGGATTCAATCGAAAGCGGTTGAACGATGCAAGATAATGACAGCAGTTAAAAGGACAGTTTCATGACAAAATGGCCACTATAAAGAAAGTGGGTAGTTAAAGGGCGATCAAGCAGTTTTCTTAGAGCAGTTAATCACAAAGGGATTGCCTATGAAGTATAAAAAGGAGAAAGAACTTAGAAGCAAAGGACGGAATCCAAAACTCTCGAACAGAGAATATGTAATTTTCATTCCTTTAGTTTTTAGACTTAAACACTTCCTTTTCTGTAACTCGTGTGCTTGCGCCCCTTGGAGGCACGTTGTTTTTCGTTTCCAATTGTAAAGTTCATCGCCAATAAAAAGAACACCCCTTTTTGGGACTTTGTCTCAAGAGGTTTCATCCCTTACACAATCGTCTGATCCTCTTTAATTGTTAGCGAATTAACGCGCGCGAAACAATTTGGCACGCCCAGTGGGACAGTGGTGTTAGGTGTTGAAAGGGCAAAAGGTGAAACAATATGCCTCAGAGATCCGACAAGGAAGGAGCAAGTCAGGGAGGAATCCAGTCTGTAATCGAGCGATATGAGGAGCAACATGCTTCTCCACGAACAGATGGACAAAATCAGAGCAGTAACAGTCGTTACGAACCAATGACGGAGTTGAGTCCTCGAACCATGCGTGCATTGCTTGGAGAACTCACGCAAGATGTCGTAGAACAGGTAAATCTTCGAAGTATTCATAATATGGAAAGATTTACACAAAGTGATAATGCACACTATGACAATATGGCCAAACAATTAAAGACGTTGAATGAAACAATGAACAAGTTAGTGGGCCAAATATGTCAACCGGCTATACTTCTTACAAGTCACTTTCAAACTAGGACGATCGTAGGACATAATCCTTCGGTCCCAAATCCGAGTCAAGGGGTAGAATCACTTTCTGGCCCCTCTACTTCAAACCAAGGAGGTGCTACAATACCAAATCAAAGTAGTAGTAGTGGTATGCCTAACTTGGGGGGTAATCCAAACGTGAGAGATAATGTCCTAAACAATGGATAGAATGTTCCACGTGGTAACGAGGGGGTAGATGTCCAGGCTAATGGTAATGGCCCTAATTATGGTAGTTTTGTTGCCAATCAAGGACCAAACATCAGACCTCATGCAAATCAACCGATTAATCAGCCTGTAGGAATTCCATATGATCCCAATGTCATGTTGAGAAATCAGATTATGAAAATCGTGCAGGATCAGATGGCCTTTGGGGTGCGTCCTGTCATTAGACTGACTTACACAAAGCCATATCCTGATTGGGTAGACCAAGCATATCCATGGCCTAGAGGGTACAAAGTGCCAGAATTCTCACTGTTTACTGGTTTAGGAGAGGTGTCTACCCTGGAACACATAGGGCGATTCACGTTGCAAAATGGTGATGTAACCGATTACCATAAAATGAGACTTTTCCC
>NW_019266434.1:20466-21329 GCF_002742605.1 Olea europaea var. sylvestris
AGGACTCAACAAAGGCGTTTCCAGCGAAACTACGGACGGATGATGAGGCAGCAACAAGGACTGCCACAGCCTAAAGCACCTCTACTACTCAAGGTAGCCAATCAAAATGTCCTAAAGAGTAATAAAGAAACTGGTACAGATGAATCAATGAAAGAACTGCCAGAGACCTCTTCTGGGAGATCAAGGTTTGAGAGGGACAAAAGGGATGAAGAAGATCCAGATCAGCCCCTTGCTATCCAATTCGGCACGTTGCCTTCTGTCATGGCCAATAATTACCTACTGGCCAATGAGTTTAAAAATAAGGAAAAAGAAGAAGAGAGGGAGGACAACGAAGGAGAAGCCTGCGTGCTGGTATGTGAAGAAGGCCAGACTTCTGGAGCGGCCTACAACGATGAAGAGGACGATGGGATGACAGACATTGAAGAAGAAATTGATCTAGAAGCAGAAAGGAAAAAGAGGGGAGTATCACGCAATACTCTGTTTAAGCAACTACATCAAGAGGGAGTCCGCGAAGTAGACTTATTGGGGGAGTCATCTGGGCGTCCTTTCGATTTCTACGTACTGTATGGGACACCCAAAAGGAAGAAGAGAGTGCCTCGCTCTGAGAAGTATGGGTCACCTCCAAAAATAATGCCTCCTCCCACAGGTTGGATAACTGATGAGGAAGCAAAAATGATGCCTCCTCCCACAGGTTGGATAACTGAAGAGGAAGCATTAGAAAAAAGTAAGAAGGAAATTCAGGAGACAGAGGATCAGCGTGACATACTACACGTCGACCTTTCACAAGGGGATAATTCGACAGAAAACAAGCAAGAGGTAGAAATAGAGGCTGCCGAAAAGGTTGTTTTTAAACGGCCAGCCAT
>NW_019266434.1:23684-24616 GCF_002742605.1 Olea europaea var. sylvestris
TATATAGTTGAAGAAGACATATACAAAACTGTCTTTAGATGCCCTGGGTCTCTAAGATGTTTTGAATGGGTGGTCATGCCTTTATGCTTAAAAAATGCAGGGGCAACTTATCAAAGGGCAATGAATTTAATCTTTCACGACATGATAGGCAAGTTTGTTGAGGTGTATGTAGACGACATAGTAGTCAAATCTATTAAAGAAAAAGACCATTTCGAACAGTTAAAATGTTCGTTTGAACGAATGAGGCAATATAAGCTAAAGTTGAATCCCTTGAAGTGTGCGTTTGGTGTTAATGCAGGGAATTTTCTTGGTTTTCTAGTACACAATAGAGGGATTGAACTTGATAAAAATAAAGCGAAGGCCATCCTAGAAGCCAAACCACCTAGCAATAAAAAGGAGTTGCAAAGATTTCTAGGCCAAGTAAATTTTTTAAGACGCTTCATTTCTAATTGTGCAGGGCGAACTAAAGTTTTTTCGCCGCTATTAAAGCTGAAAAATCAGGACGAATTCGTCTGGAAAGAAGAACATCAAAAGGCTTTTGAAAGCCTGAAGACATATCTATCAAGTCCACCAGTATTGGTGTCACCAATCCAGGGACGGCCAATGAAAGTGTATGTATCGGCTGAAAAGGAATCAATAGCTGGAATGGTCGCACAGGAAGACCAATTTGGTGAAGAAAGGGCAATTTATTATTTGAGTAGACGGTTAACGAAATGTGAATGTAATTACTCTGCTGTTGAAAAATTGTATCTAACACTGTATTTCACATTTACAAAATTAAGGGCTTATTTACGGCCCGTAACCGTTTATTTAATTTCTAAGGTAAATTTAGTCAAATACATGTTCTCGCGCCCTATTTTACACCAAAGGGTAGGCCTTTGGACACTAGCTTTATCAGAGTTCGAAATACAATATATACCTCAAAAGGCAGT
>NW_019266434.1:24904-93051 GCF_002742605.1 Olea europaea var. sylvestris
ATAGATATGGGAGTAAGAAACGTGATCGTTAAGGGCGATTCTCAATTGGTGATAAATGAATTGTTTGGTGATTTTAAATGCCAAAGTGATTCCATTATAAGTCAATATGAGATCGCCCAAGAATTATTAGAGGAATTCGATCAAGTAGAACTTCAATGCGTTAATAGGATATATAACGACGTGGCGAATGAGTTGGCCCAAATGGCTTCAGGGTACTCTAAAATCTTGGATTGGAAGTCTACTTGTGAATACGGAATCATATTGCCTGTAACTCAAAGAAGGGCGAGAAAAATTAAACTTCACTGTATACAAGATAGAGATGCAGTGGATTGGCGAACAAAGATTAAAGGGTTCCTTCAAGAACCTAATGGAGGGATTAGTAGGAAAACAAAGTTATGTTCGCTGAATTACACACTAATAGACGAAGAGTTATTTAAGAAACGCCCTGATGGTGTATTACTAAAGTGTGTAAGTTTGCAAGAAGCCAAGACGATCATGGCTGAAGTGCACGAAGGGATATGTGGAGCTCATCAAGCTGGCCAAAGGATGAGATGGTTAATTATTAGGAGTGGATATTTTTGGCCAAAGATGGGAGAACTATGCGTTCAGTACGCAAAAAGTTGTTTAACATGCCAAAAGCATGGTCCAATACAAAGGGCGCCAGCGCGAGAGATGGCACCTATTATTAAACCTTGGCTGTTCAAAGGTTGGGCGATAGATCTAATAGGGAAGATTTACCCTCCATCGTCCAAGCAACATACTTTTGTTATAGTTGCAACCGACTATTTCACTAAATGGGTAGAAGCAGTACCTTTAAAAGAGATCACCCAGAAGAATGTTATAGAGTTTATTCGTGATCACATTATTTATAGGTTTGGAATTCCACAAACTATAATGGTAGATCACGGAACATCTTTGAATGGTGATCAAGTAAACAAATTTTTGAACGAGTTTGGGGTTAAATTAGTAAACTCCACACCGTACTACGCTCAATCCAACGGACAAGCAGAATCCTCCAACAAGATTCTAAAAAATATCATCAGGAAGATGATAGACGAAAATGCCAGAAATTGGCACGAATGTTTGAATAAGGCTTTATGGGCTTATAAAACATCACCTCGGTCAAGTACCAAAATTACTCATTTCCAACTTGTTTATGGACAGGAGGCCGTTTTACCTATGAAAATCAACGTGCAATTAATTCGAGTGTGCTTACAACATAAGTTGAATGATGATGAGTATGCCGAATCGCTAGTTCAAAATTTATTAAGTTTAGATGAATTGAAGTTGGACGTCTTGGATAGGTTGCAAGTTCAAAAGCAAAGAATGGCTAAATTTTATAATAAAAAAGTCATAGCCAAATCGTTCAGCCTGGGTGAACTAGTTTGGAAGACAATGCTCCCTTTGGATACCAAGGATCCAAAGTACGGGAAATGGTCGCCCAACTGGGAAGGACCATACAAAATAAACAATGTATTGCCTAATGAAGCATACCACTTGGAAGATTTAGATGGCACCAAGCACGTAAGATTCATTAATAGCAAGTATTTGAAAAAATATGTTCCTTCTTTATGGGAATGCGAACAGATAAAAACATAACCGAACATTCTGGACGATCAAAAATAATAAAGACAGAGCGAAATACGTTCGAATAAAGTTCTTTACTATTAAACGTTCATTACAAGAATACAAAAGATACAAATGATGGACGTGCTACAAAGATCCCCAAATCAGATAGCCCAAAGAACGAAATCCAATTAAACGAATCAAGGTGGATGCCCAAATAAGGGGCCCAATAGTGCGGTAACGCCATCGCCCAAGTTTGCAAGTCGCTCAGAATCTGAACGAATAGAGTGGCATACGGTCGCCCAGAGTCTTGCCCCAAATCTTCAAGTCGCCCAAGGTATCAACAAACATAATGCATTATGATTATCAAGAAATGCAGTTATTGATGCAGTTGCTAAAGTAACCTTATCACGTTCCACGACTCAAAGGATTCAATCGAAAGCGGTTGAACGATGCAAGATAATGGCAGCAGTTAAAAGGACAGTTTCATGACAAAATGGTCACTACAAAGAAAGTGGGTAGTTATAGGGCGATCAAGCAGTTTTCTTAGAGCAGTTAATCACAAAGTGATTGCCTATGAAGTATAAAAGGGAGAAAGAACTTAGAAGCAAAGGACGGAATCCAAAACTCTCGAACAGAGAATATGTAATTTTCATTCCTTTAGTTTTTAGACTTAAACACTTCCTTTTCTGTAACTCGTGTGCTTACGCCCTTTGGAGGCACGTTATTTTCCGTTTCTAATTGTAAAGTTTATCGCCAATAAAAAGAACACCCCTTTTTGGGACTTTGTCTCAAGAGGTTTCGTCCCTTACACAATCGTCTGATCCTCTTTAATTGTTAGCGAATTAACACGCGTGAAACAGAAGTAAAACATTTGAGGATCATGAGACAATTTAATAGGATATTTCGACAATATTATCATTAAAATTTGAAACTAACTATGCAACTATGATAAAGAGTTGATGATCAAATTGTCACTCGTAATAATATATTAAGAACTAAGTATGAAACTTTTCGTCGCATATTTCATTATCTTTGACCCTTAATAATGAGATATAATATCACATAAGCTCTCACCAATTAAAATTTTATAATGTATAGATTTTTTTTGTTAAAAATGGTAACAAGTGACAAATTTGCTTGATTTCACAAATCGTCAAATCTTTTCTCAAATACATTTCATTTATTTAATTACTCTTTAAGAAACCTACGTACTTTAATAATTGGCATGGTTTGAAGTAGTGACAAAAAACCATCTCATTTCTTGGAATTGAAAGAGAGTCGACTCTACTCCTTTTAATAATTAGCATGCTACTTTAATCTCACGTTAGATGGACCATTGCACGATGATTAATCTAACCTTATTTCAGAAATGGTTTATAGTCCAACCCCAAACACAATTTAGTGATTTAACCACAAATCCCATTAAAGGGCATTTCAAATTTAATAATGCCCACAAAATCTTAGTGGCATTAATGTGTTTATTTCCAATTTGAAGGGCTCTTTCTTCCATTGAAATGTCATATCAGTCACTATATATTTAGCGATATTTCAATTGGGTCATTGAACTCTTACTTAGTTTCAAATTTCACAATTCTGTCACATTCCATCACCTACTATCACGAAATGACAAAATGTTTACTTGACCGTCATTCCATGTAATCTTTACGAGTCGCCATATAAACAAAATATTAAAATGGGGTTATGGCAACATTATTAAAGTTAAATGTTATAAGGCATGTTTATTTTTACACTTTTATGTCGTGCATGAAGTGATAAATTAATAAGTCATTTAACAATTACATGAAAGAATCTCTGCAGCATGTCTATCAATTAAGCAATTTTTATCAAGTTCGATATGTGAAAGACTTTATATTCCATCATTCTTTCTAAAGCGATGTAAAGCACAATCACAACTATCAATCTTGACTAAACTATTGGATCCTAATTTGGTTTGTGATCGATAAACAATACATTAGCCAATTTAAAGGGCTTTTTTTTTATTCATTTCTACTTCTATACACCTGCAAAATCTCAGTGGGGATTAATGTGTTTATCTCCAATTTAAAGGGCTCTTTTTTATTCATTCTTTTTATAATAAAATTTCGGCTGGTATGTTCTCTTTCTCTTTGGCAGAGTGGTCTGTGTCCCTATCCCTTCCTTCTCTCTCTTTCTCTGTGTAAGCAGTGCCTTTCGAGTTCAGTAACAATACTGATAGATTGAGGATTCTTCAAACTTAAGGTTGGTCTGACAACTTACTGAAATGATATTCTCTTATGAAATTCATGTATCTTCTAAATCCCATCTGCTATATGATAAGAAAAATCTATGATTTTTTTTTTTTTTTCACTATGCTTCTGTTTCTATCCATTTTTTTTTCTTTTTTAGGTTTAATCGGAGCTCTTGAGTTAAAGTTCATAATTGCTATGAGCTTAACGGAAATGGGTCGGTCTTAGATCTTTAAAAGGTGGGGGATTATGTACTCTACTCAATATTGAGAAATTTGAGACATTATGATTTATGGGTTTCATTTAGGATTCTTTTACTAATTTAAGTAATTTTACAGAAAATAAGTTGTAATTAGATTTATTTTGGGTTAATCCAAGAGTTAGTGTACAAATCCATGTTCTACTGCTTCGTCAATTGTCTCGTACATTTGGGGATCATTTTTTTTGTTCGGGGAATAATCTTATGATCCTGTTATTTTGATTAAGAGAAGTTCAGTAGATTTCTCGTAGTAGAAATTTTTTTGTTTAACTTGTATGATATTTATGATTTAGAGAATTGATAATAGTTTTGTTTGTTTTAACAGCAGATTTAGGAAATTCTGTACTTTATAATGTGAAACTGTGATTGCGATATGAGTTAGCAGTTTCGGGATGCGTATTAAGCTTTGTATTTGCTGTTAAATTAATAAATGAAAGAGAGTTCAATTTTTTTTGCTGTTTTTCCTTTTTCAAAAATTCCAAAAATTTTTTTTTTTTTTTTTCCCCTTTTAGAAGTTTTCTTATTTTCTTGGTACTGCAGATTCTCAAGAAAAATTGAAGACCCCCTTCATGAAAGCATCCGCGGGTATCTAGACATGTTAGAAGCCAATCAGAAAGCATAGTGAGAAAAAGCCGACATTTTCAATTCAATGCAAGCATCACGAAGTCAAAACAGATCGAGGATGTCCAACACCTTGCAATATCAGCCCGTACAAAAGTTGGGGGCATGTTTTCCGCCGTTTCAACATTTTGGCGAAGACTTAAGCTACAATAACCGTAGCAATGTTGGAAACAGTTGCTCGATTCAGATCTCTAATGACCAATATTGCACGCTAGAGTCATCCCCAATGAGTGTTAATTACACTGTCTATAACTCGCCATCTAATGTCATTTTCTCACCTGGCAGGAGTCCTGTGTCCCAGAAAGATTCTCAGTCGTGCCCAACCGAGCCATGTCTATCTCCGGATACTAACTATGGCTCCTCTATAAGTGAATCTTGCATAACTGAGGATGCGAATGACTTCAGGCACAAACTAAAAGAACTCGAGACTGTAATGTTGGGACCTGATCTTGACATCCTCGCAATTTACAATAATAGCTTACCAAGCAATATTATATCGACACCAGATATAGACAATTGGAGACAAATGATGGAGGCCATTCCCAGAGGGGACTTGAAGAAGGTACTAATTGCTTGTGCAAAAGCAGTGTCGAATAATGATTTGTTGATGGCACAATGGCTAATATCCGAGTTGCGTCAACTAGTGTCTGTTTCTGGTGAACCGATACAGCGTTTGGGAGCTTACATGTTGGAGGGGCTTGTTGCTAGGCTGGCTTCTTCGGGGAGTTCCATTTATAAATCTCTAAGATGCAAAGAACCTGCGAGTTTTGAGCTACTATCTTATATGCAGATTCTCTATGAGGCCTGCCCGTACTTCAAGTTTGGATATATGTCTGCAAATGGTGCCATTGCCGAAGCTATGAAGGATGAAAGTAAAGTGCACATAATTGATTTCCAGATTGGACAAGGAAGCCAATGGATATCTCTAATCCAAGCTTTTGCAGCTCGTCCTGGAGGGCCACCTCAAATTCGGATTACTGGTATCGATGATTCCTCATCAGCTTATGCACGTGGAGGAGGACCGAATATTGTGGGACGGAAGCTATCTAAGCTCGCTAAAACTTTCAAAGTGCCTTTCGAATTCCATTTTGCAAACATGTCCGGATGTGATGCTCAGCTTGAAAATCTTGGAATTCAACCTGGTGAGGCATTGGCTGTTAATTTTGCGTTCATGTTGCATCACATGCCGGATGAAAGTGTCAGTACCGAAAATCATCGAGACATGCTATTGAGGTTGGTCAAAAGCCTAAATCCCAAAGTTGTGACATTAGTTGAACAGGAATCCAATACAAATACTGCTGCATTTTTTCCTAGGTTCCTAGAAGCATTGGACTATTATACGGCCATGTTTGAATCAATTGATGCAACTCTCCCCAGGGAACGCAAGGAGCGAATCAACGTCGAGCAACATTGTTTAGCAAGGGATGTCGTTAACATTATAGCATGTGAGGGAATGGAGAGAGTGGAACGGCATGAGCTTCTTGGGAAATGGAAGTCGCGGTTCAAAATGGCTGGTTTTAGTCCGTACCCCTTGAGTTCTTTGGTAAATGCTACAATCAAGACGTTGCTCAAAAACTACTGCACTAAATATAGGCTTGTAGAAAGAGATGGAGCTCTATATCTTGGTTGGTTGAATAGAGATTTGGTTGCTTCTTGTGCGTGGAAGTAAAATTCGTGCAGTGATCATCCATGGAATGAGGTTACAAGCAAAATCAGATTTGTATTTTCTGTTTTCCCCTTGTTTACTGGAATACAAGTGTACAAGATGTAGAGCCTATGTTGAAGAAAGCTCAATGTTTGAACAAAATGCAGTGCTCTACCTTTGATGTAATTTGTAACTTGGGTCTTTTTTCTTTTAAAAAAGAAAAAAATAATAAAAATAAATAAATAATAAAATAAAATAATATTCTATCAGCACTTGGTTCATCAAAGAGGTTTAGCAGAAGAAAAATCGAATAACGAACAAGTATTTTTCCACATTAATTTGGAGTCAATTGCATTAATTCTTCTGTGCCAACCTGAATGAAGTAGCCTAGCCGTTTTTTGGTTCATAATTGTTCTAATTAAAATATAAATGGCACACATCTTCTACTTTTGATCCAGATCAAGCCTTGGAATTAGCTCATTATCTCCTATTCAAACGACGTGATACTTGGAAGTTATTAAAGCCTTTTGGAAAATGAAATAACAGATAGAAGCCAACTATGGACGTTCCGTTACTTGTTTTTCACTAGAATAATTTTTACAACAATCGTAAGTTTCCATTCTCTGACCAATAAAGTTTTAAACCAATGTTTAGGTACAATCATTCCTCTCATAACAGGGCAGGAAAATCTCAACCACCCCACTGGAAGATAATAAGAAAATATTTAAAACAAGAAAAAAAATAGTAGATTCATTCTGTTGCAGCTAATCTAACCCCCTGCTGCCGAAAATATTATGAGTTTGCACTAATATGAACAACCATGTCTAAGCCAACAGGTTTATTTTCTCCGAGTGTTAATCTGGATTCACCATTTAAAGACAAAGTAGTGTCGCTTCCAGCAGTATTTTTGCAGACGGTCTTAGATGGAGGCGTACCATGGTCGTGCTGTCCTTCATATGTTGTAATAACCATCTTTTGATCATGAGAAGCTCTTTCCACATGTTTCTTAACTGGACAACCAGTATGTGTGCACCTATAGTAACTCCTTCATAACATAAAGAGTGGGGATTAGAGCAACAAGGGTAGTTATGTTGAAGTAGATTATACCAAAGTAAAATAACTATAGGATTTCCTGCCCTGGTGGAATGGTTGTGTATATTGGGCAATCAATATTAGCAGTAGAAAAATGAACCACAACTGAGTTGATCACGAATAGGAAGATTCACAACATTATCATTAGAACTATAATATGCCAAGTTCTCAAAGATCTTCAAAGTAACATAATATGCCATATGGGATTGAATGACCATATTGTTGTTTGGAAAAAATCCTCTTTCTTAAAATAAATTTATTAAAGTCCATGATGTAACATACGAAAAATCTAAGCAACTACTTTTGAGGGTAAAAATGAATAAAACTGTCCCAAACACTCATTTTTCCAACTCACTAGAACTATTTGCAACTTGCAAGCATTGGATTTAATATAAGGCAAGTTATGATACCTTATTGACATTTGAATATTGCCATTTACAAACTTAAAGAAGCACAGTGATAATTTTATGCCAAGTAGCTAGCAAACTTTGAGGTCTGAGAATAAGTAAAATCCATTATAAACTTTCCTAATTTCATAATGAAGTTTAGAGATACTAAACTGTAGTGCAAACCATTCCATGCTTCGAACAGGAAAAGGAGAAACAAAATAAATATGGACAATCCTACTGGCTGAGACCTATTTACCTTCCTCTGGAATCATCATTCATCACTTGGCTTGGGTGTAAGGATTGTCAGGACTAAAAAGAAGAGCCCAAATTGAGAAGCATCATATATTATGTAAGCGGTGACAGATGTAGGTTGTCAGTAGAATTCAAAAGGTAGTTCAAATGAATGTATAAAAATCTTGAGTGATGACATATAAAATGAGTACGTTGGCTTCAAGATGTAAACTTCTTATTTCATAATAAAATTGTAGTTTAATATATTACTCATCACAAAAATGATTTTGAGTCTTTTGAAAGCAGCCTCTCTAATGTCAGCTTGTTGCACCATAATATCATCTTGGTGATGTTATAGAAGGCAGGCATTAACAAGCTAATAGAATAAGTACCATGTAGCAAACAATAGTCATTCTGCATTATTGAAAATTATATTACCTTGGGTTTGGATTGCCTTTAATAAATTTCTGCCCATATTTTCGCCAGCGGTAGCCGTCATTCACTACATCAATCTCACTAATAGTGTGAACAACATGCCTGGATTCGCAATTGGGTTTATTCAGATTATCATCAATACCAGAAATCTCTCTCTTCCTGCAAAGGCATTAGTCCAATGACAAAAATGTTACCCCATAAGGTTACTAATTAAAAAACATGGAAAGCATCAGGTTGAACATACTGTCGTTTCGAGTCTCGACAGCTATCATTTTCATCACAGATTTTAGTGCTTGACCGTGAAACTGTGCACGCCTCCCCATCACCAGTTGCTGCCACAGGCAATCGCTGTGAGGTCTCCGTTGGTTCCATATGTTGAGATGCATCGCCAGGTGCAAATGGCTCAGCAACACCTGAGAGGTCAGTAAATAAGTCAATATTAGTTTCAAATGTCAAAATAGTCAAAGCTGAAATTTAGGAAGTATCAAATTTACCTTCTGAGGCTGGTCTTCGCACTAGATGACCAGTGGCCACACAGGGACTGTGTTGTGGTTTAGGATGTTCATGATTCCCAAGGAAATTAACGTCTTTTAGATTACCATCATGTGATCTCTCCACTTGCTTTTTCGCAAGGCAATTAGGGTAAGTACACTTGTAGTAACTTCGAACAAATTCGTTTCCTTTTACAATCTTTTGCCCATATTTTCTCCAGTTGTAGCCATCATCTACTGCTTTTTCTGGTACTTTTGAGGGATTGCTTTCTGGATCAGATTGCGATCCTTGAATTACAGGGTCAGGGTTCCTTCTCTGCAGCAATTTATCTGCTTTCTCAGGTCTTGTAGAGAATGAAAAATGCTGTTGATCAGAATGTGATGCAGGCCCCCCAAGTTCCGAACATGGTATTTGTGGAAAATTATCTGCGACCATTTCGCTTTTTATAGAAACAGATTTTTCTTCATTGCTAATCGACCCATGGTATCCAGCACTCAAGCATTGTTTAGACTGTAGATTATTGGATTCTTGTTTTGGTATAACAGACACTTTATCAGAGACACTAGAGAGAATGCTTCCTTGATCAGATTGTGAACCACAGGCTACAATGTCAAGGTTTCGCCTTGGCAGCAGTTTCGCGGGAGCTTTCTCTGGTATAGTAGAATAATTTGATTTCTGCTGGCGATATTGTGATGCAGGTATGTCAGATATGAAACTTGGTACTGGTAACACAACATCTGAAGCCTTCTCCTTTTTGACAGTAACAATTCTTTCTTCCCTCAATTCTGACTTTTGCAGTACATCATCAGGGCTCTGTCTCGGCTGCAAATCATCAAGTGTTTTGGGGATTATAGGTATTCCATAGGGAATACTTTTTTGTCCTGATTGTAACTTATGAACTACAGTGTCAGGGTTCCGCCTTGGCTGCAATTTCTGCATAGCTTTATCTGATCTTGTAAAATAAATGTCTTGGTCAAGATCATATTGGTTCTCTGGATTTGAACATTTTATTTCCACCACAATATCAGAAGTGCTCTCCCTTTTAATAAACAGAGCTCTCTCCGCTTCGCATAATTCTGATTCATCACATCCAGCATCAGTATTTTGTCTCTGCAGCAAATCATTTGATTCTTGTTTGGGTGTTACATATGATTGAGATGTCGGGTTACTATTTTCTGGATTCTGCTTCAGCAAGATATCACCTGGTTCTTTCTCACGCATTGGGCAGAGAGAGTTTTCTATTTGACTAGATTGTAACAATTGAATGCCAGTAGGTTGGTTTTGTCTCTGCTGCACGTCGCTAGACATTTTCTCTCAAATTGGGGATGGGGGTGCACCCTTCTCTTGATAAGACTGCTGTATCTGACTTCAACTTAGTGTTCAGTCTCTTCTGCAGTTTGTCTGACACTCATGAAGCACTCCAGATATATAGCAATCTTTCAAATTGAACTCTACTTCATGAAATCCATTGTCAGGATCCTGTTTCTACTGCAATTTTGGAATAAACACCATCGAACAATGTCTTCCTTGTGTACCGAGAGAGACAGTAAAAAGGAAAAAAATACTGTCAATACATCCGTAAAAAATGATCTCCATGCTTCAAAATGATAGTCAAAAGGAAAACAATGAAGCCAAAACGCATGTCAACATGAATTAATCCACAATATTACTGGTCATTGAATCTACTTAATCCTAAGAGAAACAGGAGGTGAGGATTGATCTCCAAAGCTAACAAACTACTGGACATTGCAATAATTCTATTTTTTTATGACCGTGATTGTTCGGACCGGCTTACGCACACCTCGACCAATCCCCTGAGGCCCTAAAGTTTACACTCAGGTACTCACCTCAGTAGCTCTGAGGGGACTTGAAATATTGCAATAATTCTAATGATAGGAGATATTCAATAGTCAGGTAATTACGTGAAAACAAGCAAAAAATTATTGAATTTTTTTTCATGGAAAATGGGGAAAATTGTCTATCATTAAACCAACATCGGAAAAGTAGGGATGGCAATGGGGCCAGGCTGGGTGACCTAGTCCGAACTGGATCAGTATTTCCTGCTTAACCAGGTCAGCGGGGCAAGACAGGGCAAGAAAATTTTCCCTGGGCCGGGGAGAAGGATCATGGTCCCCACCCCGTTTAACTTTTATTTTATAAAAAAATTACCCAACACAGAAACAAAGAGGATTAAATCAGTAAGTCACCAAGGAACGTATTGAGGAAACCAATTTTCAAATTTGTCAAAACCTAAGCAGACTCTCACATTGCACCTAATCTGTAATCTCACTCTCAGAATCTCGCAAACACAATCAGCTCAGACGACCACCACTCTCCTCTCTTTTCCAGCCCATCTCTCTCATATTTATTTATAAAATGTTTTTAGATCAACAAGCTCCCCATAAGAACTAGCTCTTTCTTTTTCTGTCTGAAATTCAGCACTATTTGTCTTGCAAAAAGTGTGGTCCGTCCAGTGTGTTTATAAGGGATTGTTTCAATTGTTTTGTGAGCTTAATCAAGTTTATGTTTAATGCCCAGTTGCTATTTTCAGTTTTCTTGCGTACCTAGTTGTTCCCAGATTGTGCTTTATTCATACTTAGAGTAATTCTTGATAGTAAGTTTCTTTCAGGTACAAAGATATAACTTCTTGCAGTTAGTGTATGTGTTATGAATTAAAATCATATTTAAAACAAAATAAAATATAAACACGGTGCCAAATGGGGAATGGAGGACCTCAACCCAGTCCAGCCCAGCCCTGTCCCTACCTAAGCAGGGATGGGGAAGAGAAATCCCCTGGCAGGCTAGGGGACGTGGAGGGCATCCCTGGCCCTGCTCTTCCTCATTACCATTCCTGTCGGAAGTACAAAAATCAAAAGAAGCACTATAAACGCCTTGGCAGAATATTCACATTTTAAGTAGATATAGACAATATATGAATGCATAGCCTGTCTAAGGCTAGAAAGGAGAGAGGGGGGTGGGGGGGTGAAATGAAATAGTAAGGGAAGAGAAAACGTCACCGCAACAGAAGTACTGATAAAGCGTATAACTAGCTGGTTATATTTTATATAACAAGGAGGAAACTGAAGTAACAAAGGGTTAACAATTATGCTCTAGAGAGATGAACTGCAAATTAATTAAGAGACCAAGAAGTGACAGCATTTTAATTCAATGTAATCCAATAATGTCAGAAACTAAACCCAATTACTACTCTGCAAAAAATTTAGATCATATTCTATACTATTATGTATATGGAAGGCATAAAAACTTAAAAGTTATCAACATTCATAGAGGTTGTACAAGCCATAGTGCATAAAAATTGGATTTTTCTCAGTGATGTCTTCTAGAATGAGATCAAGTGAATAAGAGAGAAGTAGAACAATTACGAAGGCAGAGCTTCTAGTGTGACCATCAATGTAAATAAACACTAACGGGAAAAGGTGGTAAGCTAATTTCCATTTTCAATAGAAATCATTTGATTCTTGTTTGGGTGTTACATATGATTGAGATGTCGGGTTACTATTTTCTGGATTCTGCTTCAGCAAGATATCACCTGGTTCTTTCTCACGCATTGGGCAGAGAGAGTTTTCTATTTGACTAGATTGTAACAATTGAATGCCAGTAGGTTGGTTTTGTCTCTGCTGCACGTCGCTAGACATTTCATAAACCCTAGCCATAGCTGGTTCACCTTTCAATTCCAAACAGCAGGAGAAATAACCAGAAAATCATAAACCCAACTGAAAACAGAAAAACCCTGAACAGAGAAATCAATTACCTTACCTTTTTCCAATTCTGGACAATTTTAGAATAATCAGAGGTTGTAACAATTGAATGCCAGTAGGTTGGTTTTGTCTCTGCTGCACGTCGCTAGACATTTTCTCTCAAATTGGGGATGGGGGTGCACCCTTCTCTTGATAAGACTGCTGTATCTGACTTCAACTTAGTGTTCAGTCTCTTCTGCAGTTTGTCTGGCACTCATGAAGCACTCCAGATATATAGCAATCTTTGAACTCTACTTCATGAAATCCATTGTCAGGATCCTGTTTCTACTGCAATTTTGGAATAAACACCATCGAACAATGTCTTCCTTGTGTACCGAGAGAGACAGTAAAAAGGAAAAAAATACTGTCAATACATCCGTAAAAAATGATCTCCATGCTTCAAAATGATAGTCAAAAGGAAAACAATGAAGCCAAAACGCATGTCAACATGAATTAATCCACAATATTACTGGTCATTGAATCTACTTAATCCTAAGAGAAACAGGAGGTGAGGATTGATCTCCAAAGCTAACAAACTACTGGACATTGCAATAATTCTATTTTTTTATGACCGTGATTGTTCGGACCGGCTTACGCACACCTCGACCAATCCCCTGAGGCCCTAAAGTTTACACTCAGGTACTCACATCAGTAGCTCTGAGGGGACTTGAAATATTGCAATAATTCTAATGATAGGAGATATTCAATAGTCAGGTAATTACGTGAAAACAAGCAAAAAATTATTGAATTTTTTTTCATGGAAAATGGGGAAAATTGTCTATCATTAAACCAACATCGGAAAAGTAGGGATGGCAATGGGGCCAGGCTGGGTGACCTAGTCCGAACTGGATCAGTATTTCCTGCTTAACCAGGTCAGCGGGGCAAGACAGGGCAAGAAAATTTTCCCTGGGCCGGGGAGAAGGATCATGGTCCCCACCCCGTTTAACTTTTATTTTATAAAAAAATTACCCAACACAGAAACAAAGAGGATTAAATCAGTAAGTCACCAAGGAACGTATTGAGGAAACCAATTTTCAAATTTGTCAAAACCTAAGCAGACTCTCACATTGCACCTAATCTGTAATCTCACTCTCAGAATCTCGCAAACACAATCAGCTCAGACGACCACCACTCTCCTCTCTTTTCCAGCCCATCTCTCTCATATTTATTTATAAAATGTTTTTAGATCAACAAGCTCCCCATAAGAACTAGCTCTTTCTTTTTCTGTCTGAAATTCAGCACTATTTGTCTTGCAAAAAGTGTGGTCCGTCCAGTGTGTTTATAAGGGATTGTTTCAATTGTTTTGTGAGCTTAATCAAGTTTATGTTTAATGCCCAGTTGCTATTTTCAGTTTTCTTGCGTACCTAGTTGTTCCCAGATTGTGCTTTATTCATACTTAGAGTAATTCTTGATAGTAAGTTTCTTTCAGGTACAAAGATATAACTTCTTGCAGTTAGTGTATGTGTTATGAATTAAAATCATATTTAAAACAAAATAAAATATAAACACGGTGCCAAATGGGGAATGGAGGACCTCAACCCAGTCCAGCCCAGCCCTGTCCCTACCTAAGCAGGGATGGGGAAGAGAAATCCCCTGGCAGGCTAGGGGACGTGGAGGGCATCCCTGGCCCTGCTCTTCCTCATTACCATTCCTGTCGGAAGTACAAAAATCAAAAGAAGCACTATAAACGCCTTGGCAGAATATTCACATTTTAAGTAGATATAGACAATATATGAATGCATAGCCTGTCTAAGGCTAGAAAGGAGAGAGGGGGGTGGGGGGGTGAAATGAAATAGTAAGGGAAGAGAAAACGTCACCGCAACAGAAGTACTGATAAAGCGTATAACTAGCTGGTTATATTTTATATAACAAGGAGGAAACTGAAGTAACAAAGGGTTAACAATTATGCTCTAGAGAGATGAACTGCAAATTAATTAAGAGACCAAGAAGTGACAGCATTTTAATTCAATGTAATCCAATAATGTCAGAAACTAAACCCAATTACTACTCTGCAAAAAATTTAGATCATATTCTATACTATTATGTATATGGAAGGCATAAAAACTTAAAAGTTATCAACATTCATAGAGGTTGTACAAGCCATAGTGCATAAAAATTGGATTTTTCTCAGTGATGTCTTCTAGAATGAGATCAAGTGAATAAGAGAGAAGTAGAACAATTACGAAGGCAGAGCTTCTAGTGTGACCATCAATGTAAATAAACACTAACGGGAAAAGGTGGTAAGCTAATTTCCATTTTCAATAGTTCTCTCAACTTCCAAGGCAAAGCAATTTGTAATGGTCATTCAAAATCAAAACTCAAAAATATTCTAGCCTGGCCAAACAATTTTATATTGCATTTAAAACATTGGGCATACAAACAAAACACAAAATAAACCAACTTTTGCTCGTTAAGAAGAAATCCAGAATGTAAAAATGGAAATTAAATAATTAGTCCCTGTTTCTCAACGTCAATATAATCATCCATAATCATTAGGTCCCTCAGCTATTGAAGACCTTTATTGGTTGTTTTTTCTACTCCTTTTCCAACATCCCTTGAATTGAGATGAGTGAATTCTCCAGGAAATTTCAGAGTTAAAAATTTCTAATTTATGTGTACTATTGGACTGAAGAGACCAAATAAAGCACACATACCAAATGTGCAACTAGCATTGCTCATTAGCAAAGACTCAAATGCATATGCACGAAAATATACTGTTTCTAGTATTAATAAGATTCCCCCTTCACCCACCAAATTTTTATTTCTACTAATTTTCACCTCAGTTAGGTAAATTCATTTCACTTTGTTGTCGATTTCTAGTTTCTTCGAAGAACAATATGCACATATACTACACATCAAGCAATCCATTCAAACAAATTTAAGATATTCTAACAAAAAATAAAATAAAATTCATAAACCCTAGCCATAGCTGGTTCACCTTTCAATTCCAAACAGCAGGAGAAATAACCAGAAAATCATAAACCCAACTGAAAACAGAAAAACCCTGAACAGAGAAATCAATTACCTTACCTTTTTCCAATTCTGGACAATTTTAGAATAATCAGAGGCGAACGGGCATTGATGAGGGGGAAACAGAAAGATTCATTTTTCCAGGGAAAGCAGAATTGACTCGGACCAAGCAATAATAGTTATACCAAATACTCACTCAAAAGATGAACAGTGAAGGAGTGAGATCAGTTTTGACTCGACGCGCATCGTAGATTTCCTGCACGTCAGAATGTGTGATAGGCAGCCGTTGGATGTATCAGATCACGTCAATCTTTTTGTTAAATTGATATTTCCAAAACTCGTGTGCAAAATTTTGGATTAGGGTCCGTTTGGTACACATTAATGTAAAAAATAAGAATGAAAAATATAGTTATTACGGGCTTCACAGAAAAGATAGAAAATCAAATATGATTGCTTGATGTGATGGATAATGAATATATTTTTTATTTTAATGAGAAAAAAATGTGAAACAAACGAGAGAGCTAGATATTGTTTTAAAAAAATGAAAAAAAGAATAATAAAATAGAGAGAGAGAGAGAGGCTTCAGGATTAAATACACCGTTGGTTATTGAAAGTTTAGCTAAAGTCCTGTTTGCCATGCTTTTGCTTTTTGTAAAAGAATTTTTGAAGTAAGTTACTTTTGTTTTTACATGAAAACTAATTTTTTTTTTTTAAATTCTAGTTTGAAAGTGATTTTATAGAAAGTAATATTAGACAAAATTTCTCTGACGATTTTTCTAGTTAGAAGAAACATTTTTATAAAATTAGCCATACGAGTCCAAAATTAACTTTTGAGTTTCAAAAGTTCATTTTGACTTTTCAAAAGAAATGTGAAATTGGCACTAAATTTTGTTTTAATCGCAATTATTTTATTTTAAGTTGGTCACTAAACTTAATTTTCAATTTTAATTTGGTTACATTGACCATGCCCATTAGTGTGAAGTAATTTGATTTAACCCTTGTTTGAGCCCCATTTGGAAGGAAAGAATGAATTTTGAATAATAAATTGATAGAGAATGGATGGTTAAAAAATTTTTTAAAAAAAAAGTATTAACTTTGTATTTAATATTATTTAACTGAAAAATGTGATTGAAAATGAGTTTTGAAAAAATAAATTTTTAAAAGAATGGAGCTCAAACAAGGGTTTAACGAGTTTTCACAATATTTTCACGTCTTTATAGCTTTAGTATTAGATATTGTATTTTGCTATTCATACACCAAAGTTACAGTCCTTAACAAGAGGGGGATCCACATTAGGGTGTCAATTGACACGTAGCAAAACCTTTAGATATTCACCCAAATCAAGCCCCCGTTTGGCTCCCATTCTCATTCTTTTTTTTTTTTCAACCACACAATCTTCCATAAAATAATATTACACATAAATAAAAAGCTTTTCATTCTTTTTCAACTACGCATTTTTCAAAAAAACACTATTACAACCATTAAAATTTGGCAAGAATGGTGGCTAAATGGGGGCATATTAAAGCCAAGTGCCCCAGGTCCTTTACAACAAAAGTAAATTTCGGGGAAGAGGCTATGATGTAATACTTCGAATTACTCTGTTCAAAATTTAATTATGAAATCGCATCAAGCTTAGAATACTATTTTTGCAATTGAACAGTGGGAAAAGAACAAAACAAAATCAGTTGCATGCTAGAAAATGATTTGGGCTATTTTAGCAAAATTTGAAATCTTAAAGACCAACTATAATTTAAGAAAACTTGCAGTTTTACGATTTAAGACGTGAAGTATCATGTCAAAATTTATTAAAAGCGTATAAGTCAAAATTTAAGGTTTAGAAGCACTATTGCAATTTTCAACAAGTTTGGAACTAATCTAAATTTTTACTATTTTTAGGGATCTAAGTGCAAATGGTGGAAATTGTGGTTTTTAGCGAGAAAATGATTCGTTTGGATTTTTACAAAATTTTAGAGATTAAACTGCATATTCCAAAATTTCAAATACAAGAGCTTTTAGGCAATTTCAGAAGTAATAGGTGCCGAGGAAAAATATATGGATAAAATTTTTGGACTTGACATAAAATTCTTTACATTTGGGAATGAGAAATTAATACCCTGTTTGATGGCTATTATTCGGTAAAACCAAAAGTTTGAATACCGAATTTTTGGATAATGTGTTGTTAAAAATTAAGAAAAATTTTGAATTTACTTGCAGAATATTTAATTGTGTGATTATGTGGTTGAAAAGAATATATAGAAAAAAAGAGTTATTGAATAATAGTTATCAAACAGGGGCTAAAATTAGGAATTGGACTGCCCAAATAAGTAAAAAAGTTGGCAATCAATGCCCCGACCCAATTGACTAGGGCTGGACGTGGTTCGATTCGATTTCGTTCTAACAATAATTGGAACTCGAAACTCTTGGGTATTTAGTAAGTGAAAGCGTCAGGTATAAATTTAATTATGGAACCGTTCAGATTTGATCCCATTCGGTTCGGTTCCCGAATTCCGTATTATAATTAATTTTTTTACTATTTACAAAGTTACATTAATTCAACTAATGACATGTTCAATCTTAACTATTACGAAATAACGTAGTCCAATCTTATGTATTTTTTATCTCTCTTTGCTAAGTTCTTCATAGATTTGATTATTAAAATCAAAGAAAAAGAAAGATAGCTAGCTCATAATAATTAAGAAATGTGCTGTCAAGTTTCAATTCGACTTCTTTAAAATGGTAGAAATAGCGCTGCGGTAAAATAATATATTTGGATAAAACTTAGGTCAATTTGATTAAAATGGGTTTGGACTGAAAATTAGAAATAAGAAAATCATATTTTGGATTTGAACTAAATTAACTAGTTAGAAAATTTATTTTAAAAAAAAAAATTTGACTTCTAAAAGTCCGAAGGCCTCAACATTTGAAAATGTACGGAATCGTACACAAACACAAAACTCTTTCCTCATAATGGAACATGAATTGTATACTAACATTGAATAGCGTTCAATTCAAGGAAAACAGTTGTATCTAAATTAGTGTTCGTTAGTACACTTGTGATAATCACTGAGAAAATTTGATAAGTGCATTAGAATTAAACTAACAAAATTTTGTCCAAAATATTTTATGGACATAAATATTTGAACTTATGATATCGAAGCCAAGTAGTGTGGCTGATTTTGTCACGACTGAAGAGAGAAGAAAAGAGAAAAATTGGCATACGTCATATGTGTGAGTCATATTCTATGAAAATGAAAAACGAAGAAAGATTAGCTAAATTGTGATGGGTTAAATCATTTTATTCTTATTTTTTTTAGCAGTCACTAAAATCATTAAGTAATATATATCTAGTCGTTCAAGCTGCAATTTTGAGATCTAAACATCGTTAAATCTACATTTTTACTGTTCTGTTGTTCTATCATTAGATTATGTACAATGTGCTGTGAATTGTAAAATCTCAAACTGATGCTTTGAAGATTAAATGTAGGATCAGCTAATCTAAATACCATAAGAACATGTTTGGGGGAGGGGGCTTATTTTGAGATAATAAAAAGGTTTAACACTAAAATAACTAGCATCTATATGAGCATATATACAAACAAATACATTAACCCAAAAAAAAAAAAAAGGGCACCCATTACTTCGTGGATATATAGGTTTAAACAAAGTTACCTTTTATCTAACATGTATCTTATAATTGTCTAGACATAGATTATCAGTAAATCATATGACATGTTAGGCTTTCCTATCACAAAAAGATTAACAAATAAATAATCAAAAGATCTAAAATACCCATTCAAAAATCAAAAATCAATTATAAAAAGCGTATCACGCATTTCAATCGGAACGTGAAATTTTTAAGTGGAAATCATGTACCACTGTCGTCGATCTGTCAACAGCAACTTAATGAAATAATCATAATCAGCTCGAGCTCTGGCAGGTGGAGCGAGCATCTAATTTCATATAAATATCCTTTTCTTCTCAAAACTAAAAACAAAAACCTGGCAAGATGGTAATTCAATAGATTCATTTCAAGATGGAAGAAACCACAACATCAAAAATTTGATATTTGAAAAGAATAATATTGATAAAATAAAATGCTAAAACTAATATACACAAACAATTCCTCTCATAACCATCTTTTCTTGAATCAACAACAATGCAATTATATACAATGCCTTTCATAGCATCAAGGCAAACAACATTTGTTCACAACATTTTTTCGCTAATTCTATTCAAGTTTCCTCAAGCCTAGCCTTCAAATGTTTGAATGCCAGACTTTTAACTTAAAACCCAAAAGTAATTGAAAATAAAAAAAAATAAAAAAAAAAGAAGAAGAAGAAGAAGAAGAAGCTCTAGAACTAATAGTGAGGGTAAAAAAGAATGAAAAATAGACCTTGCTTGGATTTCTTGAAATTGCCATTTCCATAGATGCACCTTTGGGTCCACCTCTCCTTTTTCTACCCCTAAATTTCATTTCCAAGTTTTTTATTGAAGAGAGCAAAAGAACCTTGTGATGTATAGCTGGGGAGGAAAAATGGAGAACGAAGTAAGCAAAGAGATATGCATGTGATATACTTCTAAATGGAGAATGAAGTAAAGAGAAATGGAAGGCTGTGTGTAAAATGGTGAATGACTGTCCGGAGAAAAGAAATAAATTGGAGTTTGACCATAGGCCAAAAAATTAAATAAATAAGAAATTGAAGATTGACTATAGGAGATGTTGACACGTGTCCAATGGGAATAATGGCTTAGGCTAGCCTCTTTTATATCAGTAATGCTATATGAATAGGGTCATTGACAGATTTTATTCATAAATAGCACATGTCAAATTTTGATTGAACAGTTTTAATAAACAAAACCTATCCAAGAAGCATTACACGAAAACGCATGCAATAGGTGATTTCTACAATCAATCCTTGCTCGTTCAACTTCAATAAATGCTGCTATTTTTAATTTTCAAATCATTTTGCTTTAGATTGTTACTATTTTCAAAATTTATTTTTCTTTAATTTTATTTTCAATCACAAATTTTATAGAACTCACAATTTTTATTAACTTTTTAGATATACATTTTATCAGTTTTAATCAAAATTTATTCAAGATTTAATTTTTAACTAAACCTAAGTTCTTATCTTTTCTGTTTTTTCTACTTTATATTTTTCTCTCTTCCATATGTTCATATGAATGTGATTTGCTCAGTTCAATTAAAATTTAGATTAAAGTACAAATCAAAATTAGTAATTAATGTAATCATTTATTTTCTCGATTTTTATCAAAATTTACTAAAAAAAATTTATTATTTTTTAACTACACGTTCTTCAAAAAGTCATTATTTTAAAATACATTTTTATCAGAGTCTCATTAAAATGGAGCTCAAACAAATACCATTGCTTTTCTCTCCCTCATTGTAGTAGAATGGAATACTTGGAAAGTTCACGCATTAGTATAGGCAGACGCTTTATTGGATCTTGTGTCTCTATTTGGTTAATTCTTGATGGGTTTCCAGTAGTTTGAATTATGGTATAATTATACCAAAAGTTCAAAATATTGGGCTTTTTGAGTATCTCCCAAAAAGTAGTCTAGGAATTGGGGCTGCTGCTTGAATTTTGGGGTGTTGCATTGTGTACTCATTTAGTATAGCTTTGTTGATGTAAAAATAACAATATTCTTATATCAAATAAAAATTTTGTTTACTTCATTTATTGCATTTATTTATCATTAAGTGTGCGAATCAAAATGCATATGATAACTTGTGATAATATAAGTTGGGTACTTATTTTAAGAAGTACAATACGATACAACTTATATTTTGATCATAAATAATTTGTTCATATTTAATGTATAAGGGTTGACATCTTGTACTGGAAGATTATGTTGACTAGTTCAGTATTTGTGTTGACCATTTGTTTTTATCATAGAAATAATTAAAAGACACTATCGCTGTGTATTTCATCTAAATCCATTGACGAGGTTATGTGTATTTTCTCATGATTTTAATGGTTTTTTGATTCATCAATGAGTAAGATCAATTTGATTGTCAAATATCTCGAAAAGTTGGGAGTTTGAGAATGAGTAAAGTAGAGAATACGAATTCGTGTAATTTCGTAGTGTTCAAATTTGGAGAGAGAAAAAGAGAAGAAAATTATTTTTCTTGCTTTTTTAATTGTTCAATTCAAGAATTAGTTTATTGATTTAATCAAAAGTGCCCACTCGTTGGTGTAGCTTTGACTTTAGAGAATACCAAGAGAACTTGGAAGTTTGAAGCATCAAGTTCTTGGAACTAAAAGTTGGAAGTTCGTGATCCAAAAAGCTGGAAGTTAGTGATTCAAAATTTATTTAAGAATTAACAATCGTATTTAGGTAAAAATTCAAATATTTTATTTTTGATATAGTAGACACGTGAATATTTAGATGATCTTGTTTATTGAATTAAAGAAATTTTTTAATTTCTGGATAATTCTGTTTCTATATTCCAACAATGATAACTTCTTTCATACTATGTTTCATGCTTCTTATTTAGTATGTTTGGATAAATCTTTTGAAAATCATTTTAACGATATAAAGATAATTAATTTTAGTTTTGAAATGAAGAAGTTATGGTAGAATCAGACCCCACTGAGGTCGACTAATGTGTAATTGAAAATAAGTATGTAAAATAAGGATTTTTGAAATAATAAGTGACAAACATGAGCTTATATTTGGAAATGTTCAATTTATCTGAGAGGACAAAGGAACTAAAGGTGTTGGTACTCAAATTTTGCAACCATCGGAACCTCCCATTGAGTTCGACTTGTATGCTTGGAGTTCATGAAATATTTTATCAGGTTTTAGAGTCGTAAAATTGATATTGCGTTCTTAATATTTTAATGCATTAAAGAATTTTGTGTTAAAAGAAGTGTTGTAATCCACTTTCTCATATTGATAACTTGTCTAAAGAGAATTACATAAAATTGGATTTTGAAATGATATTTATAAAGCAAAATCAACCTTGGTTGGCTTTTGAAAGGGTACGTGTTTATGCACCAATTCTACAGCAAACTGTACTTTTATTTCCTATCATTGCCCAAAGTAGTAGACATACTGACACGATTCATTCCCAATCACCCTAATGGACCTAACATGTGTTGTGCGTCGATGGTAGATACCAGCTAAGTGTCGGATCCACCACCAAGACAACGTTGACCTACTTTGACTGTGATGAATTTTTAAAAGAATTTTGATAGATTTTCCTTTGAAATATGAATTAAAACCACCTGTACAAAAATCAAATTTCTTACATTTATACATATAGGGGACGTTTGTTTCTTATTTTTGTAAAAATGAAAATAAAAAAATATAGTTATGGGCTCCACACGAGATAGAAATTCAAATTTGATGATTTGATGTGATGGATAACGATCATATTTTTCATTTTAATGGGAAAAAAATGAGAAACAAACCGGGACATAATTTAAAATAGAGTATACCAGCCTCTTCAAATACAAACTATTCAAAATAAAAGTGTACAGGAATGAAATTTACACTTCTTAACAAGCAAAGATTCTAAATGCCCAGCATATTTGAAGATACCAAATATGTAGATATGGATACAATTTATAACAAAAATATATGTATCCGAAATATATGAACTGTATAAACTAATAAGATGAATCATACAAATAACGACTATGTGGCTCAACGCAGTAAATCAACAGGTTTCAACGCTACTCAACTCAACTATTATCTAATAAAAAAAAAGTGACAAAATATATGAGCTTGTAACTTAGTTAGTGGATATTCGCAAATAAGTATATATTTTGCATTTTTGAAAACTGGTATATAATAAAAAAAATATCATTTCTCAATACTATAAGCTAAATTCTTTATTTTTTAAACCGAATAAATTAAATTCCATAATCTGAAATCTGATAAACTGTATATATTACTGAAAACCACACAAAAAAAATACCGAGAATAACCATATTCATATATCGATTAATCTCGATGTACATGGCAAGGTTATTCAATTTTGAAATTTTGAAATTCTATAATTCTGGTCATACGCATGTAGAGTTGTCCAAATGTTACAATCTAGTCATACATTACGGAAACACATTCGCCATAGTGCATAAAGGGTAAAATAACTATAATTGATTATACACTGTGGAAACTCATTCACACCAGTGCAGATAGGGTAAAATAACCATATAGGGTCGTACACTGTAGAAAAACATTTATATGAGTGCAGACCATGATAAAATCACCTGGATATTTTGTGGTGATTTTTAAAATAACTTTAAATATGCTGAAATATTTAATATTCATATAACATGCTAATAAAATGATTTAATTGAATTGGATTTATCTTTAAAAACAACTGATTAAAAATTCCATTTTATTCTGAAAATAATGCTATCAACTCAAGTTATAAATAAGTAATTTTAAATTTAATGAATACTTATTTCTGAAAAATAAATTTTTTTCACTCATATAATAAAAGCTATAGCCTAAGATGATTGGTAAGCTTTTCCAATCTCTTCGTCACCACTTGAAATATGTTACAAGATAATCAACTTAACCACTACTAAAATCAAGAAACCTTTTATTTCTAATGATCTAATACTTAAACTAAATTTCTCGATACTTAAATAAATCTTCTAAATTTTTCTTTAATCAATTGGAGCTAATTCTACTTTCTAGTCCCTTTACAAATAACCAATTCATCAAAATAACCTTTATCCAAAACATAAAAATAACTATCCCATCTTCCATCTAGTGAAAACTTGAAATCAAACTTGCATCAATTTACTTTACATTTTGTATTATCATTATCCATCATATCAAACAATCATATTTGATTTTTTATTTCTTGTGTGGGGTCGATAACGATTATATTTTTCATTCTCATTTCTACAATAATATGGCTCAAACGAGGGTTAAATGAATGGGTTGTAACACACACTCTCATCCTTTCTTTCCTCTTGATTTTAACCCTAACATTTTAATAATTAGCCAGATTTATCATTTTTGGACGGCTCCCATCCATTTCATCAGTTGACTGGGTTGCTGACTTCCAATTGAGTTTTAATAAAAATGAACATTGCTCCCTAACTAAGAGCCAATAAAGTGAATTTAACTGACTAATTAAACTCCTGTTTGATTTGGTAAAAATTAAAACTTTAATAGATTTTTGTAAAAGTTGGTGAAATGTGTGATTAAGACTAAATAATATATGGGTGGGATTAAGGAGAAGATGAATGAAAATCTTTCTTTTTATTTATTTAGTTTTATTGTTGATCATTTGAATTCATTTTGAATGGATGGACAAATTTGCCCTTCATTAGAAGTCAATTGACCATTTAACGGTATAAATAGATGGAAATAGTTCAAAGGACGAATCTTGTCAATTGCTCAAAGGTTGAGGCTTAAAGTAGCCAAAGAAAAGGATTGTTAGGGACAAAAAGTGCAATTTACCCTTATTTTAAAACGTTCGGTGGACCAAATATGCTAATCTGTTTCCATGTTAATGATGAGTTAGGTCAGAACACTACTCCAACTTTGGGGGAAAATGATAAAAGGTAGTGTATGACTATTTTGCCCCGAAAAATTATGCTCTTATTTAGTGTAAATTAAAATTTTAAGTTAAGGTCAACAATTAATTTTAGCCCTCGTTTGATTCTCATTCTTTGGCTATAAAAATGAAAATTATGACTGTTATTTATCACATCAAACCATTATATTTGATTTTCTACTCTTTTGTAGATTCCATAACGACTATTTTTTCATTCTCATTCTTACAAAAAATAGGTACCAAACGGAGTCTTAATTACATATCTTATTGAACTCACAATTTTTTAATCACACATTTCATTAACAAATTTTGTAGGTTGGTGATGGATTAGAAAAAGTCTTCAAAGGTTGGGGATGAAATGCTCAAATTTCTCAAATTAAAACACCTTTATTTGTCATCCCATTTTCCTTTTTGTTTATTATTATTATTATTTTAATACAATAAAAAACTTAAACGGGAAAAATGAGAGAGTAGTTGCGAGTACGCTACCTCGATCAAATAAATTCTCCCTCCAAATAAAAAGAGGAAAACAGCCGCTCCTCACTTCCCTCCCATATTTTTAAAAAGATTTCCCCATCATTAAATACCTCAGTTTTTCAACAAGAATTCACAGATCCATAAGCAATCTTCCATATCTCTTCTAGTCATGGCTTCTTCTTTTGTCAACGGTCGCAATCTGAAACGATCCGGTGAGGTACACGTCATTGTCGGCCCCATGTTCGCCGGTAAAACCACTGCTCTCCTTCGCCGTGTCAAGTCCGAACTCAACTTGGACAGGTTATTCTTCTGTTATCAATACCTGTCTTCCTAATGCATAGCATAAGATAATTTTGTTTGGAAAATTTAGAATTTGCTGCTTTGAAGGATTCTCTCTCTCTCTCTCTCATTTTGTCTAATAGTAGAATTCAAGAATGATTATTGGGATCTTTCAACATATAAATTGATGCATAACGATAATTGCCTCTGCTCTGAAAGAGTACATTTCAGAATTTTATTATCATTTCCCATAAGCAGTGGGGCAATTTCCCTTTTCCGTAAACTAAGTTGATGCTTCTGCAAACAATATGTAGAAATGTTGTCATAATAAAGTCAAGCAAGGATACGCGATATGCGGTAGATTCAGTGGTGACTCACGATGGGACGAAGTTCCCTTGCTGGGCATTGCCAGATCTCTCGTCTTTCAGGCAGAAATTTGGTGCCAATGCCTATGACAGAGTAATTTTTACATACTCGAATACCCTTTTACTTCAAATGTGTATGGTTTTATGGCGTACCTAACATGTTGTTGATCTATTTTACTTGATAATAGCTTATTTCACCTTGAGTTCACCGTCCCTTAATGGTGAAAATATATGTTGAATATGGAGTGGTGCTCTCAGTTCTGTATTATGTGAAACCAGTCGAGGACTCTTTGTTTGAATTATGTTCCTTAAAAATGCTCATCTTAATATCTCCTTTCACTACAGCTTTTTGGGACTACTGGAGTCCAACAATGCCCTATGTTGGTTATCCTAAGATCGGAACATGCTAAACAGGAGCATTAGATAGGGTTCTGATATACTTCAAATTCAATGAAAAACGCAGTGCTTATGCTGGTTTGAGTTTACGGACTACTGAAAAGGATGTTTCTTGCTTAACCACAGGAGAACCATGTTTACGTACTTTTGCTTAACATTGATCCTCTCACGTACTTCCCAAATGCAAAAGGCGATATAGCTTAAAAATGTTAATAGTTATTTTCTCTTCTTAGGAGAAGTTTGAAGACAGCAGTTAAAAATTCAATTTCCATATTTCTATTTTTCATATTCGGATAATTTTTTTGACTACTAACAGAACATTTAAGAATTCTTTATCTTTGATCAAGTGTAAAAGCCAGTTGCCCTGTTAATTCGTATTTATTTTATTGTGGGCAGCTGGATGTGATTGGTATTGATGAAGCTCAATTCTTTGATGACCTCTATGAATTCTGCTGTGAGGCAGCTGATCTTGATGGAAAAATTCTTGTGGTTGCTGGCCTAGACGGTGATTACATGAGGTAATGATTTTGAATTCTCTTAATTCATTATGTATTGTCATCAAAATTTGTAATGTATGGTCACAGGAGGACTTTTGGCTCAGTGCTTGATATAATTCCTCTTGCTGATACCGTTACAAAGTTGACAGCAAGGTGCGAGTTGTGTGGCAAACGGGCATTTTTCACTTTGAGGAAAACAGATGAGACGCGGACAGAACTCATAGGCGGTGCTGATGTTTACATGCCTGTTTGCCGTCAGCACTATGTTAATGGACAAGCTGCACGAAATGTGGAAGCTCAGAAAATTCCGAATGACTTGATAGTCGAGGCAGCAGCTACACTAGTTTAGAATACTTTTAGGCTTGTTTGCTTACATATTATGAATCAGCAATTATGGTTACATATTGAAGTTTTAAGTGTTTCCTCTCTGTACCTTCAGGTGTTATGTAAATATAAGTTATGTTGTATGATCTTTATGAGTTGAAAACTACAAGAATTGCTTGAAAACTCTTGCGAATTTCATTTTGCTAGATGGATTAGTAGTTAAATTTTGCAATAAAGCGACTCACACAAGGCCAAAAACCGGGTGAAATAACCCGTTGTCGAATGCAGTTATGTTTTGTTTGTCCTCAAAACAGTAGCTTTTTATGACTTTTGTAGTTCGACAAATGTTAATGAAAGTGTGTGATTGAAATGTTGACAAAAATTGTGGATTCAATAAAAATATGCAATTGAAATTAATTGTCGATTCTACCAAAACTTTTTAAAAATTTTTTAATTTATTCTAAACCAGCGCTAAATGAAAAGCTTTATTTTAATTGAACTTATTATTTAATAACACTAAATTATTACGTAAATTAATTGTAAATTTGAATAATGCGAAATAACAACACTCAAATAATAATTGATTCACTACTAAAAACTATGCTCTACTCAAACAAGTGGCAAAGAAAAAAGTCAACATTTTGGCCACTAGGGCACATCTCCAAGTGGTAAAAGGAGAGGATGGAGAAATCCAATTTTGCTTGAGGCTGCTGCGTCAAGGGTTTGAATTATGAAATATGGATTTGGCTCTTGGGTAA
Source organism: Olea europaea var. sylvestris (assembly GCF_002742605.1). Classification (NCBI taxonomy): domain Eukaryota; kingdom Viridiplantae; phylum Streptophyta; class Magnoliopsida; order Lamiales; family Oleaceae; genus Olea; species Olea europaea. The sequence goes on from NW_019266434.1 coordinate 53,237, forward strand.
GTGCAAGTGTACAAGTAGCCTTTCACCCTATACCCTTGGAGGCATAACCTGCGATTTACCTCTCTCACGATGCTCTAGGATAGGGGTGATGAGGGACCCTTAAGGTTAGAGTTTAACTTTTTTTTTTTTTTTAAAGTCAACATTTTGCTCGTAAAACCTTAGTCATGATTGCCTCCAAAACTTTTTCTTTTATTTAATGCAATTTCCACTTTGACTTTGCTGTACTTTCCCTCCAAATAGTCGTAGCCAACAACTATGCCACATCAACTTTTTAAAATTCCTGTCTTTCACCCTATTTTTGGCCCTGTGTGAGTAGCTTTATTGTAAATTTTGTTATCCGAGTCAGTTGTCAAAAATAGAAGACGGTTTTTATAGAGAAATGCTACAAAAAAAAGGGTCAAAAACAAGGTTAAAAATTGGGAGACCACGTGTTGAAGCATGAATGAACAATTTAAAAAATTAAGATAAAGGAACAAACAATCAAACGCTATCAAGTCAGTTTGTTTACACTTTCCCTACTTTTAACTCTGTTCACCATTATTTCCCTTCCAATTAACAGTGAGCTTTAGGGTTTTTGGACTGATTTGACTTATTCTTTCCGCACAATGACTGTGTTAATTAGGTGTATATTTGTTGAGGATTGAAAGTAGATTTTTAGTAGAATGCGATAGAAGTTTTTGAAATGTATAATTGAAAAGTTGTTGGGCTCATAAAAGATGTGGTTAATATTGATTGTTTGATTTTAATTTAGATTAAAATCAAATTTTAATCTCTCCCAAACAAGCTCTAGATGAGTAAGGAATATTTTACATGTGACTTCGTTTGATTTTTATCATTTTCAAAATATGTTTTTCTCTTTCTTTCTATTCAATCACATATTTTTTAATAAAATATTATTATACACAAATTTAAAATTTTTCCTTATTTTTTAATCACACATTTTCATCACTTTACTATTTCAAAAAGTATTCTTACAATAAATTGTGACTCAAACTGACTGTAAGTTTTTGTGGAGTACAAATTGGTTTTGTAGTTCTATAAATTTTCCTTTAATTGTAGTATTACAACTTTGTAATTTTTTTATTATAATCATGTCTTGGAACCATAAACTATAAAGCTTGAAACTAGGGATGGCAAAAAAATCTTCAAACTCAATACCCGCGGTCTTGTCCCAAATAGGGCGAGAATTACCCGCTTAATCGGGGAATTTCGCCCCAAGACGGGTACGAGTAACACCTGCTCCACTTCATTTACTTTTTTTCTTTTTAAATTCAATACTTTAAATGAAAAACTCTAGAAAATTTCATTAATTTTAATAGAAGACAACTAAGATTATCTAAGAATATGATAAATAATAAAATTTTAGTTTACCAAATATATTCAAACAATTAAACTATTAAAAATAAATAAATGAATTAAACAAATTTAATAATTATATTATTGTCTCACTTTAATGAATGGGTGCAATGAAATAAATTTAAAAAAAATAAAAATAAATGGGCATGTAAATAGGGCAAGGCCCCGTCCCACCCGCCTTAAACGAGTATGGGGCAGGTATGGGGGGATACACTCCGTTGCTACCCCTACTTGAAACGAGCATGAATTGACATTGTTTATTGTGAATGCATAAAGTTTGTGGTTCTTACATACAAGAATTGAAATGGATTGGTGTGATCCATTCAATTGGAAATCGAACCAAAACTCGGTCTAGTTATATTAGGTTAACCACTTAATAGAAAATTGGTCAATTGATCGAAAATCAATCAATTAAACTAGAAATTGGTGAGGTTTTAATGATTTCGTTGATTCCAAAATATTTTTTTAGCAAAAAATTATTATATAGGTCTTGTCTGATTTTCATTTTTTTTCAAAATACATTTTTTTCTATTCTTTTTAACTACACATTTTTTAATAAAATAATATTATATGCAAACTTGAAACTTTTTTTTATTTTTTAATCATACATTATTCATTAAATCACTATTTCAAAATACATTTTTTTTTTTTGCAAAAAATAGGCATACAACACGCTCATAATAAAAAAGTTACCTAGTAGAGTGGCCGGCCATTCACTCAAACTATGGAGCTCTTTTATATCCATTTCTTTAGTCTCATAATTGATTCACTTCTAATATGGGATTGACAAATTTCAATAAAACACACTTTTTCAACACACTTTCAATATGGGACTATATATATATAATTGTTGCTCTTAAAATATAATTATATAACTGTCAAAATAAAATTAAAATGTTCATAAATATTTATTTAATACCTTTGATTTGACCTCAATTTGATACATGTCGAACTTTATGACCCTTAACCCTTTTTCTTTTTTGATTTGATGCCTGGAACAAACTTTAAAACATTGATTGTTTTTTGGCACAGCCTTTACTTAAGGAGGTAAAGCAGTACGCGTAGGCCATTGAATGGCAAGGCATTGCCTCATATGGGCTATGCCTATACGCACAACCCATAAAGTGATAGGGCATGGTTGGGAGTGCTTTGCATCAATTTGCACATGGACCCTAAGGTCACGTAACCAATTAAGCTGCGCTTGGCCTTGGTTAGCTAGGCATCTCCTATTACAAGTTGTGCCTATTAGGAAAGGTAGATGGCCAAGCATTGTCCGCTACAAAATATTATTTCGGATATGGTCCCTAAATGTCTTAAGTTCTTGGTAATGTTGACTTATTACCTTCATTTTTAGGCATGGATGATCTCACGTCTCACTCCTCAAAACTGACACGTATTCTATCAAACAATCCAAATTCGTCTATAATTAAGTATCTCCATAAATCATAAAGTTGTTGATGATTTCTTACAATTCTATAATGACTCACTGCGAAAAAATAGCCCAGGAGAACCGATTGACATTGATATATTGAGGAGTGGTTCCATGTTATCATAAGAGCAAAGCTTAGTATTAATTCTGGACATCTCGGAACAAGAGATCAAAGATGCGTTGTTTTCTATTGGAGATGTAAATTTCTGGGACTAGATGGTTATTCTTCTTGCTTATTCAAAAAGTCTTGGAGTATAATTGGTAGATAATTTGTAGAAGCGATCAAAGAATTCTTTAATTCTACCTCACTTCTTAAGCAAATGAATCACATGATCATTGCTTTGGTGCCTAAGGCTAATCATGCAACCACCATGGGAGTCTATATGCCTATTGCGCGTTGTAATTCGATTTATAAGGTTATTACTAAGATCCTTGCTTTTCATTTGGCCCTACTCTTCGTACTGTTATTGATGAAGCACAAGCTATGTTTGTAAAAGATAGATGCATGATGGAAAACATCTACCTTGCTCAATAGTTCCTTAGGCAATACAACCGGAAGAGAGTTGTTCCTAGATGCCTTCTCAAAATTGATCTTAGGAAGGCATATGATTCGGTTGATTGGGATTTCCTAAAAAGGGTGCTTGAAGGGCTTGGATTTCCAATAAAATTCATTGGACGGGTGATGGAATGCATTACTGTCCCTACTTACTCCATTGCACTTTATGGAAGCCTTTATAGATTCATAAAGGAAAGGAGGGCGCTTCATCAAGGTAACCCTCTATCACCATTTATGTTTGTTATTTACCTAGAATATTTCTCTAGAATGCTAAAGGGCGCAACCGAGAATAATGACTTTTATTATCATCCTAAATGCAACCCTTTGAAGATAACTTGGCATTTACGGATTATTTGATGCTTTATGCTAGAGGGGATGTTATTTTGGTTGGTATCTTGATGGAGTGCTTATCCAAATTTGGAGGATGTCGGGATTAAGAACAAATGTGAATAAGTCTAACTTGTATATGACGGGAGTTCGTGGCTATGTGTTGGAGGACATCTACCAATTAACTAATATGGCCAAGGGATCTACGCCTTTTCATTATTTGGAAATACCACTTACGACAAAGAAGTTGAAATTAGCTCTTATGACTAAGGTATCAACAAAATCTCGGCTTATGTTGGAGCATGGTCTAGGATACCTTTATCCTATGCAGAGAGAGCGGAATTAGTGAGATCCATTCTAAAAGGTGTGAAATGCTTTTGGCTTTCTATTCTACCAATTCCAGCCACAGTTATATCAAAGATTGTTAGCCTTTGCCGTAATTTTCTTTGGGGGTTTTAAAGTCATTGGTTGCTTGGAGTAGTATTTGCTTGCCAAAACATGAAGGCAGCTTTGGATTTAGGGATATAAAATGTTGGAACTTGGTATTTCTTGCTAAAACTCTTTGGAACATTCATAGCAAGAAAGACACGCTTTAGATTAAACGGGTAAATCAGATTTTTCTTCATGGGATATTTGGGAATACAAGGCTAGAAAACAAGACTCTCCATTGATTATAAAGCTGCTAGAAGTTCATGATCAGATTATATGGCTTGAACGCACTGTTTAAGCTACAAGGGATGTGTTGTCTAATTGGACAGCTTCAGGCAGTTCTGCGTTTCGGCCACATATGAGTTTTTCAGGCCAAAGAGGCCATATGTCGCCTAGACAACAACTGTTTAGAATGCTTTCATCACTCCTAAACATGCTTTTATTTTATGGCTTGGTGCTAGGTCCAAGTTGTTAACTAAGGACAAACTAAGGTACATGGAGATTGACTTAAACTGTAGTTTTTGTGGTGTTGGGAAAAAGACGGATCATCACTTATTCGTCACCTGTTAGTTTAGTGCACACGTTTGGGGAGAAGATCCATGCATGGCTTGTCATTATACGCTCTATGTCCACCATCCTTAGTGTATTGAAGTGGATTAAAAAGGAGGCTCAAGGGACGGCTTTGCATAATAAAGCTAAGAAGATTGCTCTTACTAGCACTGTTTACGATTTATGGATGGCTCGAAACAGAAAGATCTTTGAGGATCTTATTTCGCGGGTTGATAGCATTATTATACGGATTAAAACACACTTATAAAAAGTTATCTTTTCTTTGTATCCAAATGTTTTAATTCATTTTGAGTCTATGGCGTTAGGTTGCTAGATCATTTGATTTGTAAATCTGTGCTTTTTGTTTGCCCAGATATGTCCAGTGTAATTGTATATGCACTTGATATTTGGTTATCTAGGTATGTCCAGTGTACGTGATCTTTGACTGCTAGAGTATGTCCGGTGTACTTGTACATGATTTTTGATCAATATATTACACATTTACCCATATAAAAACTTTGATAGCTGAGATGATGCCATGTGTTTGACTGGTAGCCATTGATTTGAGGGCTAATGGGTTGTCTCAATTAAATGGTTGATGGTCATCTCACTTGCCATATGATTCTAGGGATTTATTCCTATGTGGTGTCATTTCTCTCTCTGTAAAATCTTCTGGATTTTCTTTTGTAAATCTTTATTTCTGATGAGCTCTTGGAGAGATCTATAAATGGAGAGTTGTGAGGGTTGTTTATCTGCTTCTTATAAGTAGTAACCTCTGATTATTTGGTGTAATTCTTGAGAGAAATTAATGTTCTAATGGTTATTTTGGTTGGTACTTTGGTTATTGATCTCTGTGATTGTACTCTTTGATTGTCTAGTGGATTTAGATCATTCTGGATGCTTGACGTGGTAAGTAGGGTGTTTGGTTGAACATCCAGGCTTTATGGCAGAAAAAATTTAGTATTCTTTATTTTTTGTTGAAAGTTTGATTATATTTAAGACAAAAATATGAACAAGTGATATCAAAGCATTCAATTTAAACTTTTTCAATCTTGATTTCTGGTTGTTTATAGAGGTTAAAATCTAGATCTTCACAGATCTGTACATTTAAGGGCTAATACTTGGTTCATAGCGAAAATAAAACAGATTCTGGTATTCTTTGTTTTATGATTTGTGATCTTCAATCTTTTCATAACATTTTTGAACCTTTATTGCAAATAACTCTTTGATCTGGTGATATTTTGGATCTATTGAAAGAAATCTTTCTTTATCTAAGGTTTTATGCGAGAATTCTAGAGTCTAAGGAGACTGGGATTTTGGTTTCTTCAAGATTAAGTAAAATCTTTTTTATTAATGTTACCCCTTAATTAGTTGTCTGATTATTCATATTGTGGTTTTTTGTTGCCTGAATGATCTTACTTTGATGTATCTTTTGGTATTCTACTTTTGTGAAGTATTTGATCACATTATCATTCCGCGTGTATACATTCTGTTCACGACATTATTCTTTTGATTTGTTTTTGCAAGTGTACGGTTCACAAAAAGTAATAAAGCGGAAAATAGAGTCCAAATGTGGTCCCACGGAGATTGAGTAGTTTAATTCTATCTAACTCAGCTTTAATGAAATCGAATTTTCAAACGTGATTCGTAGCAACTTAAATAAACCTTAACTTAACTTAATATGCAACTATGTATGACTCAAACGAACTAGAAGGGAAAAATGGATGTTTAAATGCAAGATTGATGGAATCAATGAATATGAAGAACACTAGGATCACAAATTCCCAAACAATGCTCACCTTAAACCTAATTTCACAAATTGACAACACATTGAATTTTCGAAGAATCAATGCTCCTAAATCTATCCAACAGTTTCTCTCGAGTCAAGTTGAACCTATTGTCATATACTACTATCTTATATCTCTCTATAACGGGTCCAAATATACAAGAATATATGTGATTTTGTGAGCACTTAAAAATTCTCACAAGGCATAAAGGAATATCTTTATCCCCCAATCGGACCCTACGATAATTTATACCCTGTCGAACTCATTTCCCTTCTCTTGAATGCATGAAATGAGTCATCACACTCACACAATCACATGCACATAATAATGGAAGCAATTAATTGTATATAAATTATTCAAAATTCAAGAACGTGTTTTGATGTCAAAATTGCAAAACTAGAAATTAAAAAGTTACATCACAAGGTTCACCGATCTCCTAGTACAATGAAAATCTAGCTCAACATGGAAAAATAACAAAAAACATAATAGCTTTCAGAAATGACATCACTGGTGTAAGAAATTTCTTGTAATCCCGTTTATCTTCGCATTTCTCTTCGTCATTGTGGTGAAAAATCTCCTCCAATATATGTTCTTTCTTTCCCAAGACGTTCTGCTCTTCAATTGATGGCTCTACGGTTTGTATATGTGTTATAAGACTTGTTTCATAAGAGTTTAAAGCATAAACGAAAACTGAAAATCGATTTTATGAGCACTAGATTTATGTTTTATATGTTAGGTTAGTTTATGCTTAGTCATGTGAAACTCGATATTTATGAGCACTAGATTTATGTTTTACATTAAAAAGAAATTTTTTGATTCAAATTGATGAATAGTGTTGTAGCTTTACATAGAGAAAAATGAGGCTTCTATGTATGCTAAGTTTTGTGTGAATTGTCTGAATTAATAAGATAAAAATTAGGTTAAAATCTTAAGTTGGGGGTGATTTTTGAAACTAAGCGTTTAATAAGGGGCATTGCACTAATCATTACACAAAAAAATTATGGTGTTGTCTAATTTTGAAGCTCATCTTTGTAGCATTTATGGTTCAAGTGATTAAGCCTGTAAGGGTACTAAAAATATGGTGCCCAATGATCATTTGATTTGGAAGTCATCGGTCGAAAGCTTACTACAATGGTCGTTTGGAAGGTTTAATGGAGAGGAACCCGTACAAAAGATGAGAAAAAAACTGTCATATGCCTTGGTAAGCTTCAAACATTTATTCGAGAGAATCAGGCTTCTAACAAGGAATTATTAGCTTAGTTTATTCTTAGAAGTTGAAGTAATAAAAAATAAGGAAAATTCTCATTTGTTGATGTGTTGAGCTATAATTAGTAAAATCGACTTAAATTAGAAAGAGTGAAGATTAGTATTTTATAAAAATTCAACCTCAGATCATACCTTGGGAAATAGTGAAATGAATGAAGTTTGGGAGTTGAATAAAGTTTTAGAGTGTGAATCTTATGAGCGAAGAAAGAAAATATCTGGCCACAGAAGGGAATTGAATCAATTTATGACTTTGTGATGCTTTACATGAACCTTTACACACACGTGTTAGTTGTTCATTTGATAGGTGGAAATTGATTTAGCATTGTGATTTTGAAATAGTTTATAATTTCAGCTCTGAAAGTGCAATCTTGAAGCTAAAGACAGGTTATCCAATCAATTTATTTGTGAAAATTTTGTATAGTTAAAACTTTATTTTGTTTGAGAACAAACAATTGTTCAAGTTTGGGGTATTTGATAAATGTATTTTGTACACTTATCTTAATTATTAAATTAGAGCAATTATTGTTATTTTAAATTAATTGAGGCTTAATTTTTTTTAATTTTTTTATATTTCATTTTTTAGGATGTCTCGATGAAAAAATGACGGAAGTGGACAAAAGGAGCAAAAAAATGTTCAAAAATTATTGAATCCAAAGTTTGGGAACTAAATCGAAAAGAGCTAATAGTTAATTCAAACCAAATATCGATGATTGGAGAATGTGTGGTGTATTAGATTAAATTGGAAGATAGAGGACCAAGAAGATATCCAAAAGAGCTAAAATGAATTAAGCGCGAAATTGAGGGACCAAAAGTCAACAAAAGGAAAATTTTCACAACAGTGCAAGCGTGCACAACAACCTATGGTCCACTTATTGAAAACATATTCGATGATCGGAGTGCGTGTAGTGATTTTCTAGGCTAGAACGGCCCAACATCGTCTTTTGACCCAAACTCTTTTCAGAAATCAATTTTAACTAACTATTTACCTAGGGGGGGGGGGGGTGAGACCAGAATAGGAGGATCGGAGAATATACATATTTTCACCACAAGAAAGTGGTAACATACAATTCAAAGGCAAGTAATAAAAGAGATTGAAGATTTAAAGTTCAAGTTAATGATTTACAAATAAGAAATTGATTTTTGACTTTCCAATCATTGTTTTCAATCTCGAGTGATGTTTTTCCAAATCTTTTTGTGTGATTTATTAGATAACATGCTAGGATAAATTTTTTCATGTATTGGATGAAAATGAAACATTTTACTATTTATCTTTTATTCAAGACAAGTAGTTTAGTTAAAATTCTTGCAATTTTATTGTTGGGAGGCTCACAATAGATCTAGAAAATTACTTTACTAACATACATGCAATAAATGTTAAGAATAATATTTATCACATGTACAATCTTTGAGATAAATTGTGAAATTGAATATGTTCTATTCATTCGAATTCAGACTATTAATAGATTCGGGTTGTGACTAGAATAAACTTAATTTGTCTTCAAAAATAAAATTAATTACAATAGAATTATCGATTCTCAAGAATACATGAATGAAATTAGCTATGTTATGCTTCAAAATTGAGGCTCAAGAAAAAGTCCATGTCTCAACCGAAGCTCAAGAGGCCTTGGAGGGAAGCACTGCGTAAGAGGCCGAGGCCCTGAAGTGGAAGCACTGTATTAGTGATCGAGGCCCTGAAAGCAAAAGCACTTTGTAAGTGGCTGAGGTCTTGAAGCTAAAGCACAATGTAAGAGGCCAAAGCCTGCTATCGAAGCAAAAGCCTCCTTATCATAATGGAGCATCTTCCATATTCACTTCTTCCAAGAGATCTTTTACATAAAGATCTTATTCGAATGATTGATGTGAGTAATGAGCATAAATGTTTTGTCTTGTCAATATGATGACTAACAAACCCACAAAAGATTGTTGAACCCCAGGAAAGCCAAGTATTAACCCCATTTTATGGATTTGAATCCCAAGATGACGAATTAAGCAACCTCACAATAATAGTAATATGAAGAACCTCTTGATCACGCAACCAAAGACACACCCGGATTTTGAACGCCACAAGAAAGCATCTTGATAAGTTTGAAAATTCTTCTAAGAAGAACAAAGATTGGAAAGCAAGAATTGCCTCTTAAATTAATTCTCAATAATGTCAAAGTTGTTCTTACAATCAATAGGAGAAAATATTTAGACTGATCCTAAAAAATATTGTCTTGGATGGAAATTATGCTCTACCAAAAAATAATAATTAGAATCAAATTTTATGGAAACCAGAAAAATTACCAAAAATAGAAAACGCGTCACAAATTTTGTAATATGCGGCCGCATAGAGTGTTTCTATGCGGTTGCATGGAAGAGTTGTTGTTGCCCAAAAATTTCCCTACATGGGTCTATACGACTGCAAGCCAACTGCATAGCACTGAATTTTAGCTCCAACTTCGTCCGCTTCTATTACGTCGATCCGTTTCGATTCGGCTCTCGAGCCCAACATGAAAGTTGCCTCGTTTTGCATCTTGAACATCATTCCTTCAATAGTGGATTGAACAAGTAGTCTCATCGCTTGATTTACCCGCTTTGCCCTCGAACGTGTTATGGTCCCCTTCAATACTCAGCGGGTCTTGATTCGGACTTGTCTTCGTGACTCTCGCATCTTGGATCATATCATCCTCTCTCTCTTCAAAATGATTCGTCCTCGAATCTGCACTTGCATCAAAAGGAAAAAGACCAGGCACATTAAATGTAGCTGAAACATTATACTCACCTGAAATATCCACTTTGTATGCATTATTGTTGATATTTTCGACGGCTTGAAATGGACCATCTTCCCATGGCTGCAACTTAGACTTTGATAAGTTTGAAAATTCTTCTAAGAAGAACAAAGATTGGAAAGCAAGAATTGCCTCTTAAATTAATTCTCAATAATGTCAAAGTTGTTCTTACAATCAATAGGAGAAAATATTTAGACTGATCCTAAAAAATATTGTCTTGGATGGAAATTATGCTCTACCAAAAAATAATAATTAGAATCAAATTTTATGGAAACCAGAAAAATTACCAAAAATAGAAAACGCGTCACAAATTTTGTAATATGCGGCCGCATAGAGTGTTTCTATGCGGTTGCATGGAAGAGTTGTTGTTGCCCAAAAATTTCCCTACATGGGTCTATACGACTGCAAGCCAACTGCATAGCACTGAATTTTAGCTCCAACTTCGTCCGCTTCTATTACGTCGATCCGTTTCGATTCGGCTCTCGAGCCCAACATGAAAGTTGCCTCGTTTTGCATCTTGAACATCATTCCTTCAATAGTGGATTGAACAAGTAGTCTCATCGCTTGATTTACCCGCTTTGCCCTCGAACGTGTTATGGTCCCCTTCAATACTCAGCGGGTCTTGATTCGGACTTGTCTTCGTGACTCTCGCATCTTGGATCATATCATCCTCTCTCTCTTCAAAATGATTCGTCCTCGAATCTGCACTTGCATCAAAAGGAAAAAGACCAGGCACATTAAATGTAGCTGAAACATTATACTCACCTGAAATATCCACTTTGTATGCATTATTGTTGATATTTTCGACGGCTTGAAATGGACCATCTTCCCATGGCTGCAACTTAGACTTTCTCTGCTCTGGAAAACGCTCATTTCTGAAATGTACCCAATCACCTCGTTTAAATGTCATGCGCTTTCTTCCTTTGTTTGCATTTGATGCAATAAGCTTACTCTTTTCTTTAATTTGCATCTTGATCTTCTCATGGAGTGACTTTACCAACTCAACTTTTCTCTTACCATCCAAGCTATCTCATTCATTCACAGGTAACGGTAACAAATCCAAGGAAGTTAGTGGGCTAAACCCATAAATGATTTCAAAAGGTGAGAACGAAGTAGTAGAATCTATAGCTCTATTACATGCAAATTCAACAAAAGGTAGGCACTCTTCCCAACTCTTCAAGTTTTTATTTATTACAGTGCGTAATAATTGAGTCATGGTCCTATTGACCACCTCAGTTTGCGCCTTGGTTTGTGGGTGACATGTTGTGGAAAATAATAATTTCGTGCCTAATTTACCCCAAAAAAGCTACCAAAAATGACTAAAAAATTTTACATCCCTATTTGACATGATACTCCCAGGGATCCCATGCAAACGCGCTGACTCTTTAAAGAACAAATTTTCTATGTGAGTGGCATCATCAGTTTTATGACACGGTATGAAATGCACTATCTTACTAAACCTATCTACCACCACAAAAATAGAATCTCGTTCATTCTTAGTCCTAGGTAAACCCAACACAAAATCCTTTGAAATATCAATCCAAGGTTCACTAGGAGTAGGTAACGGTGTGTACAACCTTTAAGGTAAAACCTTAGATTTAGCCTCCTTACAAGTTATGCATTGGCTACATATCCGTTCAATGTTACTTTTCATCTTAGGCTAATAAAAATGCTCCTTTAACATTTCTAAAGTTTTCTTAACCCCACAGTGTCCCATCAATCCACTGCTATATGCCTCCCTTACTAGCAATTCTCGCATCGAACACTTAGGAATACACAACTTTTTTCACGAAACAAGTACCCCTCATTCCTAAAGAACTTGTCTATAGACCCCTTATTACATGATTTATACACATCAGAAAAATCCAAGTCATTCACATACATATCTTTAATGTGCTCAAAACCAAGTAATTTAGAACTATGAGAAGTTAGTAACACATACCTGCGAGACAAAGCATCTGCCACTACATTATCTTTACCTTGCTTATAGCGAATGACGTAGGGGAATGTTTCTATAAATTCAATCTACCTTACATGCCTCTTGTTCAGTTTTTTTGACCTTGCAAATGTTTGAGAGACATAGATCAGTGTGTATTACAAATTCCTTAGGCAACAAGTAATGTTGCCAAGTCTCCAAAATTCGAACAAGTGAGTACAACTCTTTGTCATACGTAGGGTAGTTAAGAGCGGCTCCACTCAGCTTCTCACTGAAATAAGCCATTGGCCTGTTGTCCTGCATCAATATTGCTCCAATCGATATTCCTGAGGCATCACACTCAATCTCGAACGTTTTGTCAAAATTAGGTAACGCTAAAATAGGTGCTTTACATAATTGATCTTTAATTGTATTAAATGCTTGCTCCTACTTACTATCCCAATGAAAATCTATGCTCTTCTTTACTACCTTGGTGAGTGGTGTAGTGATTGTGCTAAAATCTTTCACAAATCGCCTATAGAAACTAGCCAATCCATGAAAACTCCTTACTTCGGCTATACTCTTAGGTGTAGGCCACTTCATAATAGCTTTTATCTTATCCTCATCAACCTCTACTCCATTGGCACTAACTACAAATCCTAAAAAGACAACCTTTTCCATGCAAAATGCACGTTTCTTAAAATTAGCATACAATTGTTCTTTTCTTAATACTACAAGCACTTTTCTTAAATGCTCTACATGCTCATTTAGGTTTTTGCTATACACTAGAATATTATCAAAATACACCACGACGACAATTTTCTTATAAAAGCACATAAAACATGATTCATCAAACGCATGAAAGTGCTCAGTGCATTGGTGAGTCCAAATGGAATGAACCACTCATACAGTTTGTATTTAGTTTTAAATGCAGTTTTCCACTCATCACCTTCTCTCATTCTAATTTGATGGTAACCACTCTTAATATTAATTTTACTAAATATGCATGCACCATATAATTCATCAAGCATATCATCTCACCTAGGGATAGGGTGACGATACTTTACCATTATGTTATTGATGGCTCTGCAATCCACGCACATCCTCCATGTTCCATCTTTCTTTGGCACTAACAAAACTAGTACGGTACACGGACTCATGCTCTTCCTGAATAACCCTTGCTTATCAACTCCGCAACTTGCCTCTGAAGTTCCTTTGTCTCCTCGAGATTGCTCTGGTAAACTGGTCGGTTTGGAATGACAGCTCCAGGTATGAAGTCGATCTGGTGCTCAATATCTTGAATGGGTGGTAACCTACTAGGCACGTCCTATGGAAATATATCCTTGAACTCTTGTAATGAAGACTTAGCCAAATTGGGGAGGGATGGGTTAGATTCCTTAAAACTGAGGAGTGACTCTTTGTAGACCAACAAAATCATTTTCCCCATCTCGACTGTTGCTCTCTTCAACTCACTCTCTTTTGCAAAAAAATTCGCTACTTTTCTCTCCTCACAGAAGACTCTTTTTCTTTTTGCTCTTGGGGCTTTATTCTCTGGACTTGCCCCCTCACTATTTTCTCTCTTACTCATTGTCTCATTGTTTTCTCTCTTTTTCTCTAGCTCTCCTCTCTTCTTCATTTTTCAATTTAATTTGGTCTTCATACACTTGCGCCGATGCTAATGGTGCAAGGGTAATGGACATCCCATCTTTGACAAAGCTGTATCGATTCTTGTATCCATCGTAAACAATCTTTCTATCGTATTGCCATGGTCGCCCCAGCAACAGTTGTCCCGCATGCATAGGTACCACATCACATACCACTTCATTATGATAATTCCCAATTGAGAAATTTATCAAAACCCTCCTATTTACTTTGATTTCTCAACAATCATTCAACCATTAAAGCCTATAAGGTTTAGGGTGTTTTAATAGAGTTAATCCCAATTTGTCCACCAAAGTTGTGCTAGCCACATTTGTACAACTCCCATCGTCGATGATCAAACTACACACCTTATTATTAACATGACATCGAGTGTGGAATATATTTTTTTGCTGTTGCTCCAAGTCATCCGCCTTGATTTGAGCGTTAAGAGCTCATCTCGTGACCAACAACTCTCCTACAACATATTCCACTATCTCTCCATCATTAATTTCCTCTAACTCCGGCATGTCATCATATTCACTTTTGCTTTCACTTACAACCTTTCCATTGTCCCTCAACACCATCGCTCATTTGTTCGGACACTGAGAAGCAATGTGTCCCGATCCCAAGCACCTAAAACACTTTATTGTATTCATTCTCATCCAGTTCACTATCGTAATCATACGCCTCCCGCCTTTCCATCCTAGGTTTTAGTCTACCTGGTCTCCTAGCGTGAGGTATTTTAGCCTATTGCCTCATACTAAGATTCTTAACTAATGTATCAAGCCTATTTAACCTATCCACCATATCCGTAAACAACCTCTCAAATTGCCTCATCATATCATTCTATGCATTAATGTGATTATCGTTACAGCTTGAATTGGAACCTTCTTTGTCAGACATCTTAAATCTAAAATTTATTTAATTATTTTTCTGCCTTACCAATATTTCACTCGGAATCGTACAATAACGCTTTTACCCTCTATTGATCTCACATCTTTACCTTTTACCACTCAGTGCTTTCGTTCAAGTGGCTCAAAGAACAAAGTGAACTCAATAGGATTTAACCTTGTGGAATTCTAAACCAGATGCGTTCAAGAGTTATGCTAATAACAGGAATTTGACACAATGGAAATAAAAATTTTGAATGGAAAGCTAACACGATTCATGAATTGATGAATGAAATTTATGGATTAACACAAATATGACTGAAGGCAAATTATGAATGTGCTAGTACTAAATTAGATAATAATAGCACAATTTTTTTTTGAATTTTTGAATTTCTCTCTCTCTTTTGCAAGATTAACTAATTACTAGCAAATAAACAAATTTTGACGAATTAACGATTGACTCATGGTCTAGGAATCAAATAACAACAATAACAAGACACGGAACAAAGATAAGAAATTAGAGACTCAATAACGTAAGACACAAAAGAATAACGCGAAAAATAGAAAGAACAAAATTTTAAAGATTTGAGATAATAAAAATGTATAATCTCGATTAATTTGGAGCCTATACTCTGATACCAACTGATGCGAACCCGGTTAGCATGATCACTAACGAACCCATAAAAGACCTTTGAACCCCAAGAAAGCCAAGAATTAACCCCGGTTTATGGATTTGAATCCCAAGATGACGAACCAAGCAATCCCATAATAATAGTAATATGAAGGACCTCTTGATCATGGAACCAAAGACTCACACCCGAATTTTGAACGCTACAAGGAAGCATCTTGATAAGTTCAAAAATTGTTCTAAGAAGAACAAAGTTTAGAAAGCAAGAATTTCCTCTCAAATTAATTCTCAATCAATAGGAGAAAGTATTTATACTAATCTTAAAAGATATTGTCTTCGATGAAAATTATGCTTCAAATATCGAAAAATAATAATTAGAATCAAATTTTTATGGAAACTAGAAAAGTTGCCAAAAATTGAAAACACGTCCCAAATTTTGTACTATGCGACCGCATAGAGTATTTCTATGCGGTTGCATAGAAGAGTTGTTGCTACCTAAAAATTTTCCTGCATGGGTCTATGCAACCGCAAGCCAGGATGTGCTATGCAGTCAACTGCATATAATTGAATTTCAGCTCCAACTTCGTCCGCTTCTATTATGTTAATCCATTTCGATTCCGCTCTCGACCCCAACATAAAAGTTGCCTCATTTTGCATCCTGAACATCGTCCCTTCAATAGTTGATTGAACAAGTATTCCCATCACTTGATTTACCTGCTTTGCCCCCAAATGTGTCATCGGTCCACCTTCAATACTCAATGGGTCTTGATTCGAACTTGCTTTCGTGGCTCCCTCATCTTGAATCATATCATATGTGTAAGAACATTAAATGTGTCATAGGTTAGGAAGTCAAAATGATGGATACGATTAAATGGTTTGGTTGAGGAGATGAAGCCAGGTAGCTCCTTATCTAATGGACACCATCTCATGTGTCACACTATAAATACCCCATTTTTGTATCATTTGAGGGGGAATGCAACTCTTGACACCAAAAACTACTCTTTGTCTTCTTTCTAGTTATTGATACACTTGCTTAACTTGAATTTTGAATACTTTGATATCTTAGAGTTGTCTATCATTTGTTAATTACTGTACAATCGTTCCTGAAAAATATTACTCGAGTCTGATCATATTTTTCTTGTGTCATAAAGCTTCTCCCCATGTCGACACAAAGCTTCTCCCATGTCCAAATTCGAAGTATTGTTGACTAGCAACCCGTCCATACATGTTGGAATTTGTCTACATAGACCTCAATGGAACCCGACACCTGTTCACAAATTTTTTTGAGGTCAACATATTGACACCATCTATGGGAAGTCACACTATAACCACGAACATCCCGTGGAAAAAGCCTGCCATTAGCGAGTTGGGTATCTCCCTTACAAAAGGATTTGTTCTTGAAGAAAGAACAAGTGGAAGCCCAAGAAAGAGATTTGGAGTTTACATCTATACTTGGATTGTTGATATTTCTTGAAAAAGGATATATTGAGATAGAATTCCATTTGTATGATCCCCATATCTTTGAAGAAAAGATTTGTACAGAAAAATGAGTTCAAGCAGTGAGGAAGTCCCATTTAGAAAGGTTAGGAAGACCCCTGAAGAAGGAGGAAGTTGTCTCTTGGAGACCTTCCCCAGTGGGTCATCACCGACCTCATCACTAGCATAGACAAGGTAGAATGAGAGTAACTACCCAGCTCACTCGGGAAGTAGTTGAATGGCTACCAACATGGAAAGCATCATATAGAAACATGCCTTGTACAACAGCTCCAAATGCAAAGAAATAGGAAGAAGTGGCCATGAATCAGACCAGTTAAAAAGGGAAGAGGCCTCTAAAGAAGAGGCCATGAAAAAAAAGGCCATCCTAGAAGGCAATGCCACTGAAGAAATGGCCTTGAATAACTAAGAATGGTAGGCCTCTAAAGAAGAGGCTACGAATAAGAAGATCCCGTTAAAATGGGGAGGTTACTAAAGAAGTGGCCTTGAACCAGGCTCCTTAGAAAGGAGGAGGCCTCTAAAGAAGAGGCCATGAATAAGTAAGATCTCTAGAAAAGGTGAGACTGTTGAGGAAGCTGCATTGAACAAGAAAACCCCCTAAAAGGGGAGGTCTCTAGTAAAGAGGCTATTGGAAGACTCATTTTACGAATGGAAAGCCATTAAAGAAGGGACCATAAAACAAGCAACCTTGAAGATGATATTTGATGAATTAATTTAGAGGCTTCATCCTTGGAGTATGAGGCTTCATCATTGCCTATGCAATGCCCCATTAGGTGAAAAAAAAATCCAAATTGAAGGGGAACAACACAAAAGAAGAGAAAAAGACTAAAAGCGTACAAAAATGTGAACTTTGGGATTGAAATGTAGATGTTCCGAAAGTTAAAGATCATGAATGCAATATATCAAAGGTATGATTGAAATAAAAGAAAAAATCTAAGGATCAAAACGTACCAAATCAAAAGTTGAGGGACCTAGGCATGAAATTACTGAAGGACTTAAAAGGCAATTTTAATATTTTATCTATATACAAGCATAAGCTTCCACAAGGCTCACCACATAAGACCTCATATTTTGCCTATGTTTCAGTATCTCAACATGCAAGGCCTCATCCTTGCCTATACTTCAGGCTCACCATACTATGCTTTAGTGTCTCAGCATACAAGGCCTCATATTTTGCCTATGCTTCAATGCCTCAGCATGTAACGTGCATCATCCTTCCCTATGCTTCAGTCTCATAATATAAGGTTTCATTCATAGCTTTGCGAGTGTTTATTCTTCTCTTCTCATTATTGTTGAGCCTAGCTGTAAGATCTTGTCATTTTGAGAAACTCCGATAGTTTTAGAGCTATATGTGAGATTTTCCCCCCCTCGCTAGATGCTTATTTCTCGTCCACTTGAGGCCAGCTTACAGGTCTCATATAGTTTAAGAGAGTCACTAACCTTATATTTATGCCTCGCTCAGCAAGATGCTTTACCATACGAAATGTTTCATTACAAGTGCATTTATATTAAGAGAGTTTATATTATCCCCTGATGGATGAACCATCCACCATGCAGGAAAATATAGGTGCTTTGAGTCCAAATTTTCTAAGGTTGATATCACATGCCTTCCATGTACAAATAGTCATGGGAGAAGCCTCTGCACGGATGAACCATTCATCATACAGGGAAGTATGGGCATTTTGACGAAGAGCTGGATTTGAAAGGGGACCGTCTCCTAGCTCGTCAAAGAGAATAACACATGCCTCCTCATAGGAGAAGCCTCTGCACAGATGACCCATCTACCATGCAGGGAAGCGTAGAAGTGTTGGATCCTTAAAGGGACCACATCCTAACTTGTCAAAGCAGATAGCACATGCCTCCTATGTATAAATGATCATGGGAGAAGGCCTCAATATGGATGAATCATCCACCATGTAAGGAAGTGTCGGTGCTTCGATGAAGAACTGGCTCCTAATGATCGTCAAAGCGGATAACACATTTCTCCCATGTACAAATGGTCATGGGAGAAGCCTCTGTATGGATGAGTCATTCACTACGCAAGGAAACATGGGCGCTTCGACGAAGAGCTAGAACACAAAGGGGACCACCTTCTAACTCGTCAAAGCGGATATCACATGCCTCCCATGTACAAATGGTCATGGGAGAAGCCTTTGCATGGATGAATTATCTACCATTCTGGGAAGTGTGGATGCTTTGATGAAGAGCGGGATCCTAAAGGGGGTCCCCTAACTCGTCAAAGTGGATAGAACATGCCTTCCATATACAAATGATCATGTGTCAATTTGATCTAAAAATGAATCGATAGAACCTTCTTCAATTTAGGTCTAAATTCTTCGCTTTTGTGAATACGAAAATGTGCCCGTCCTTTTCTCTCCCTATCTAAATCTAATTTTAACTGGATCCATTTGAATTGATAAGAATTCAAACATGGGTTTGATTCACATTCCATTAACTGATAATTATTTACTATTCGAAGAGAGGAAAAAATGGAGTTTTTATCTGAAGAAATGCTTTGAGAAAGGGTAGATGTATTGAAGAGATAATATTTTTTCAACTCTCATAAAATGGAATCTATTCCAAATATATGTGCCATGTCTCCCTCAATAGGGTATAAATATTGAGTCAATCTATTTACAAATATGTTTTTTGGTTGTTATTGTAGCTTTAATACTTATTTGGAGGCAAGCGAAGTTGGTAAATTTACAATGCAGTGCTCTAAAATATGGTGAGGCGCGAGATGAAGTTAGCGTGAGAAAATGTAAATGTAAATTTCATAATAAGTTGAATTTGCATTTGGGTCATTTGTTGGGCTGGGCTATCTTTCCCCACAATGTCAATCTTTTCTTTTTCACCTCAAATTTAGGGTAAATTTCTTTAGCGATCACTGAATCTTCAATAAAATATCAATAGGTTAACTAAACTTTTAATTTATCTACATTTTGTGTCAAATTTATTATTTTTATTTATCATATTCGGTGACCTATTTTCCGAAAGCTGACTTATATTGCTTGGTTTTTAAAATACAATGGATCTTTCAAGTAACTACTATGTGCTAAACTAGAAATGTAAATTGCAAAATGTGAGTACGACAATATTTCTAGACTAAAAGGTTGACGCAATGGTTATTTGACATACCACAAAGCGATCATATGGGACATTTGCTATGATGCCCTCAATTAAAATTTTAATTGATTTTAAAAGTTTTTCCAGATTCCGGTATCCCGAATTGAGATTTTATTAAATTCCTTCAAAATCTAGGAGTACTCAACTGAGATTTTAATGTATTTGAATGAAATCCTTTAAAAGTTTGGCATCCTAAATAATTTGTGGATTTATAAGAATTTCAATCATGATTTCAAGAAATTTAGATGGATTTTAAGTTTAGATTTTTTTTGAATTTTCCTATTTTAATGAGATTTTTATAGATTCTATAACTCCTCTTTGGACGAGGCTCTAGACCAATTCTACCAGATAGCAAGTCAACCATGCCCAAACTCTAAATCATCCTCCTACCTAGTTGAGGTGAGGTTACATACAAGATAGCTGAGGTAATACATCACTTTAGTCAAAGTGCCATGTAGATGTCGACCTTCATGGCATAGGCAAAGTGCCACGCATGTTGTAGGGAAGAAGTGCGAGGCAATTAATCTCCCACTTCACATCTTTCCAAGAGATCTTTCAGACAAAATCTTCCTACAATCTTAAGGTCAGACCTATAATGTATGGATTGACATGTAGGAGATGATTCCTCAACCATTAGGATGAGACCACGTCTTTCCATCCAACTATCAATAACACATTTCTTATACTATAAAAGCTCACACTTAATACCATATGAAAGTAATGCAAATTTAGACTTCAAAGCTACAAGTTTGATTCCAATATATATTGTTAGGAAAATGTGTAATTGGCAATCTGTGACCAAAGGACCTATTTGTCAAAATTGTAAAGTCAAGGACTAAATTGTTCAGGGACTAAAGTTGCAATTTAGTAAAGGTCATAGCATAGGTCTGTGGTAAAGTGGGATGCTTTGAAGATGCAAACGGCGGGTTGATGTCGCTGGAGTTTCGCCCTGACCTTGCTAGAGCCAAAATTGCAGAACTGACCTCGCTGGAGTTTCGCCCTGACCTTGCTAGAGCCAAAATTGCAGAACTGACCTCGCTGGAGTTTCGCTGATCTATCGCTTGAGCGAAGGTACGTCGCTCGAGTTTCGCCAAGACCTCGCTCGAGCGACCATATTATCTGGCCTTTGGTAATTCTAATGCCTCGCGAATTTTTAACGTCCTATATTACCAAATTCGACCTACTATATAAACAAAACGTTCGATTTTCTAATCAGACCTTGGCAAACATTAAAACAACAATTCCTCTCAACTTTCAAAGGATTAAGAATCAACAATAAATTCATCTTTTTCATCTTTGATTCTTATGGTTCTTTGAATAAAAACATCAACCCGCACAAAACCAAAACACCCTTTCATATTTCTATATAAACTTCCAGAAGATCATCTGTTTGAAGATCCGGGAAGGAAATTGCTTGAAGAACTGGAGAGCTTGGTGATTCACAGGAAGTAGAAGATATTCAAAGTTGAGATTTTGGCGCAGATCTGCAAAATTCAGGATAACTGTGGTCGATACAGTAAGGAGGTCAGAATATTGTTAGAATCAATAATGTCTGACGTACTGTAAGTCAATATCTTCTATAGTGGATCTCTACTGGTTTGTGCCCGAAGTTTTTACCCAGTTGGGTTTTCTCCGTCAACATTTTGCTGTGTTTTTACTGCTTTCTGCTATTTACTTTTCAACCGGTAATTCAACTTAGGTAGGTAAAGTATGTAAATGAATCTAGGTAATGTATAATTGATGTGACTTGTTGCATCAGTTAATTAATTATTTTAATTCCGCATAAACACCTATTCACCCCCCTCTAGGTGTTGGTTGGGTCGAACTATTGCTTTTTCATATATTAACCTCATACCTTCGTAAATCCAGCCCCTCAACACCTAGTGGTTCATGTCTTTAGCACATCATACACTCGTACACCTATACATTGATTTACTTGATTGTCGAAGTGCATGTGGTTACATCCTCCACCATCGAAAAAGGCTTGTGTGATTGATAGTTTATCCAAGGGTGCAAGAACAAGGCTGTGATATGTTGGCTACGTTTCCCTACAAAGACGAGGTCAATAGATTCTATGAAAATCTATTCAAATTCACGAAATTCTATAAGATTTATAATTTTTAAAAATTTATTAAGATCTCATTTGAGGACGCCCTTGTAAAAGTAAGAAATTTCATCAGTTTAGGAGATGAGTGGTGACAGAATTTGAACTGAAATTTAGTGATCCAATTGAAGCAAATTAAAATTTACTGACCCAATTGAGATTTCTCCAAACTTTAGTGACCGCACGTTAAATTTTCCCTAGAAAATGGTGTTAGGCAAGCTCCCAGCCCGATGGGGCTTTCACTGGAAATTAATACAAAGCTGCATAACTTTACTTCACCTAGCATTGCAGAATTTCATTCTATTGAACAAAACTGCTGTGAACGTTGCGAAAGCTAAAAGACAGAATATGTGCTGCATATTACACATTCTGTACATATATGATTGACCAAAATTACTTACAATATCAAATATATGATTTTCAAAACTCCACCTTTTTCTGGAAAGTAAATCCCGTCTTGTTCTCATTTCTAAAAAAGTAAATTTAAGAATAGGCTGTCAACCATGACCTGATCCGCTGCCTTTCTCAGAACTTCCAATTCCAATTCGTCCTTCTCTCCTTAATTTATCTTCCTTGGATTTTCTACAGAAAATAACCCAAGAATTCACTTCCAGTGCAATGCAAATGCCAATGAGAGTAGACAAGCACAAACAGTATGCCAACATAGCATAAGACCTGCTTTCTCCCATCACTTGGAATCCCTGAAAACAGTTAACGACACCCAATACTACACAAGCATACCCTACAAAATGATGGTACGATTTCCAATACTTCCTGAATTTGTTTGTTGTTTTAGGCCTAAACAAAAGAGCCAGTGTTTGAAGCCACCCGAGGCAGAATGTTGCGTAACCGAGTTTCTGATGAAGCCCGTAAACCCGTCCGGGAGACAACTCCCCTAGCCTAATTCCAATAGAAAATCCTACAGTTCCTAAGAAAACTGCAAAAAGTTGCACTCCAGCATGTGCATAAAACCATGTAGGGCCTAAAGTTTGTATATGTCTTAAATATCGCGCAGTTACGGCCCCTATTGGAAGTAACATTCCCCAAGAAATCGCGTTTATGATGCCATGAATGATTTTTAGTGTCCTGATATTATTGTTTTGTGCCTTGGCCGTAGTTGCAGACAGGACATCAATTGTGGCTATGGACGAAAGATCATTGATTGCAGTTTGATGTATAGTTGGGGAGTAACCTTGAACATATAATCCGCGGTTCCATACATAATGAATCTTCGTTTTATTGGGGACGAGTTTGAAAGTGGCATATATTTGAATAGTTGCACCGTCGTGTATGGTGGCCATACGACCACCATATAAGGTGGCGGAGGAGGAGAGGAGGTGGATGTCAAGGGGGCGGGAAAGGAGCGGTGTTCGTTGGAGTTTCACTGTGGGATCTAGAATGTAAGGTAGCAGGACTAGTTGGCCCGAGTTGGGGTCCGGGAAAGCGATCAAAGCTCGCGTTCCTGTCATTTCAGGAGAAATCGGATTAATCCCGAACCCAACCCAGCCTGAAGGAGATATGAAGCTACCAAAGAACACGAGATCGAGGGTGGCGTTTTGAGGATGGAAAGTCCACGAGATTGAGGCTTGTTGAGTAGGAAGTGTCATGCATTTTTCGAAAGTTTTAGATACTGTTTCAGACGTACAATGCGACGAAAATGAAACATCCGGTACCTGAAGTGCGACGAAAAGGAAGAAGAAGAAGAAACAGCCAGGTAGCATAATTTACCGTTCAAGTGAAGTGATCAAAATTGAGATGATAGGAAAAGGAGGTTTAATTTGTTGGCATACATCTGTTTTTTACATAATATATAAAAGAGTAGTTTTCATCAGTGTGTGGTTGCATTAATCATGAGAAACCCACTTTCATTACTTGGCTTTAAAGAAATCCAAATTCCAGTTGCTTCACAGGTTTCCATCCTTTTTTGTCATTGAATATATGATATGCTTATTAGAGAGGATTATAATATTAAGGAAGAAAAGAAGAAGTTGAAATCGTTGTAATATTGAGTTCATTATAATTTAATACTGCAAATCAAACATGTATCGAATATTGTGTCTATTTTCTTTTGGTTTAAAAACCCATTTGCTCTTGAACTTGTGCGTTTCAGTTTAATACTAAACTTTAATGTATCAAAATAGCCACCCAACTTCATTTTTGTGTTTCGAGCACGTCACTATGTCTATTGCCGTTCATTATAACTAACTATTTTGCTAACTTTGAACATGAAAACATGACATGGCGTAAGTCTTGGTTGTTTTTATCAACCTTGACATCTATCTTGATAAGAAGAATGAAAGAAACAGAACACAAGAAAAATGCAAGGGAACTAATGGTGTAACGACTTGACACAGGACACGGCGCATTTTCTGTTAAATAATAGACGCCAGAATGACGTTGTGGTCTAACTGAAACTTTTGTAAAGTTACAAAGATTTGTATGAAATAAATTAATGTTTAGTGGGCAAGATGACATTAAGTAGAAAGTTCGATGACCATTAGTGAAATTACCCCATGTTCTTTCGTAAATTATATGTACCTGTTGTTATCAGGTGTAAACCCAAAAAATGAATAGCTTTTAGTGTTGAAATTTTGCTTCACTTCGAAGCTAAGATAGAGTGGGATGAAGGCATGATTGGGTCACCGAAAAAATTGAATCCACTCATTATAGTTTGGTGTAATCAACATACATAATAATAACAGAGACTCTTGAGGCGTGCCAGTCAATTTTGGATGACAAAAAAGTGATGAAGATGATCAATGGTGATTTGTAGCATGTTATTCAGAAGTTTCTATCTAGCTTTCGCTTTGTGCTAAAATAAAGGCAATCCTATAACATATTTGCTTAAAATACTATTTAATAAAAACATGCGGATTGATTAAATTATCTCACTCTTCTGGGAAGCCGTACCTACTTTTCCACACCTAACTTAAAAGTGATGTATGGTTTTGAAGTTGATGTAACTTAAAATACACACAAATGTCTTTCTTCCTGATTTCAATCTCCATTTTATAGAAATAATCTCCTATTCATAATGGGTAAAATATGCCAATCTTTATGTGACAATGTCATGTCAACGGTCAAATCTATAATTTTTGACAAGTCAGTATTGAATTTTGTCAAAAATTGTAGGCTCACGTCAGTAGTGGACAAAATAACTCCTACACACGGTGGGTACAAAATTATCTCTGCTCCATTTTAACGGTCTCATTAGTCACTTCACTAGAAATCAAATAATATGATAATCAATTGTCAAATAAAATAAAACTAAACAGAGATGCACATAGTTACTAAAATACAATTAGTCGAGATCACAATTATCCACTATAAGTTGTTGATCTATAGTTGACTTCTCGTTTTGATTATCATAAACAAATTACGTTTATTTTTAATAAATTGGATTTGAGTTTTTATAGCAATTATTGCAAGATCGACAAAAATTAAGACACAAAGATCGAGATCAAGAAACCAGCAATTCAGCCCCCTTGTTTTGATTATCACAAGCAAATTGCTTTTATTTTCAAAAAAGTTTTGAAAACCAATTCACTACTCTTGGTTAGCTATTTTTATGCTCGCCAATTTTAAAGATCACAAGTATCAGAATCGTATTTTTAAACTTAGAAAAGCTCTTTACGATTTAAAACAGGCTACTAGAGTTTGGTATGAACATTTGAGCAAATTTCTACTTTCAAATGGTTTCTCGATTGGAAAAGCATCTATACTACACTTTTGTTAAAACTCATAAGGAAGATATGCTTATCGTTCAAATTTATGTTGATGACAATATTTTTTGTGCAACCAGTGTTCGTCTTTGTGAAGAATTTTCAAAATGTATGAGCATAGAATTTGAAATAAATATGATGGGAGAACTTAAATTCTTTCTCGGCTTTCAAATTAAACAAATAAGTGATGGAATATTCATAAATCAAAATAACTACATATTAGACATGCTCAAAAGGTTTGAAATGGATGATCTAAAGCCAATGAACACTTCGATGAGTACATCCATAAAGTTTGACAAAGATGATCAAGGTACTTCCATTGACATAACTAAATATCGAGGTTTGATTGGAACCCTTCTTTATTTAATTGCAAGTAGACCCAATATTATGTTAATCCTAAGGAATCTCATGTTAAAGCCATAAAAAGAATCTTTAAATACTTTAGTGGAACTCAAATTTCGGACTTTGATATCCAAAAGAGACTCACATTGACCTACTTAACTATTCGGATGCCGATTGGGCCAATTGCTAAATTGATCGAAAAAAGCACTAGCGACATATGTCATTTTCTAGGTTTTGCACTAATATCATGGTTTAGTAAGAAACAAAATTTCATGGCATTATCTACTGCTAAAGCTGAATATATCTCGACCGTGAGTTGCTGTACACAAGTGCTATAGATGAAACAAAGCCTTAGTGATTATCATTTATCTTACAATCATATTCCTATTATGTGTGATAACAATAGTGCCATTAACTTATCTAAGAATCCCATATTGCACTGTCAAACGAAGCATATTAGAATTAGACATCATTTTTCTTAGAGATCATGCACAAAAGGAGATATCACGTTAGAATTTATTGACACGAAAAATCAATTGGCCGACATCTTCACCAAACCTTTAGCGCTTGATCGATTTTCACACATTCGAAGAAGTTTAGGAATTATTAACGAAAATGATGTGCTCGATTAAAATAAAATTCTTTTCCTATTATTTGATGATTTACAAAAAAAAGAAAAAAGAAAAAAAAGAGAGGCATCCCGACGCATCTTGGTCTGTCCGGACGATCAGGACATGAGTGTTTGGATTGACAGAACTTTTCAAAAGAGTTATTGTTCTATTCATCCGGACGTTCGGATGGTAAACCAGATGTCCAGTTCAACACAAAACCAAAATAAATCATGATAGTTTCATTTTCTTCCTTTTTATTGCGATTTCCTCCCTAAAATCACTCACTAGCCCAATTCTTCACTCAATTATCTCATATTTGTTTGAAATTCAAATATCCAAGAGATTAAGAGCACCAATCTCTCAAAAAATCGAAAATTCAAATTCAGAAAACCCCTAAATTTACTCCACCCGAGCCCTCTATCAAAATCTGAAATCTCCATACTAATTCCTCAATTTAGTTGTCGAAATTCAATAACCCCAACACAAATTATCTCAAAATTTGAAATTTCATCTGCAAGTTCCACTTTTTGCTTGCAAGAATCAAGTCCTAGTTCTTTAATTTGCCCACGATAAGAGTGTAAAATATAATATTTTCTCCTCTTAATTATTGCATTGGTGTGATTATTTGATATCAAAATGCACTCATTATACTTATACTTTGATTTAGGTTGCAATTTGGTAGAAAATATGAAATTTAGAAGAAAAGAAGGAAAAATGACCAAAATAGAAGAAAGTGAAAGTTTATTGACCAAGTTAGAAATAATCTAAAGATGAGACAGGTGATGGAATGATGATTTGAGAAATCTAGGAGTCCATTGGGTGCAATTAGAAGTCAAAAGAAATTAAATATGACCATAACTTATTCACAAATCAAATTCCAACCGCATAAATATTTTCCAAATTTCCAAAAGAATTAAGTAGCCCTTTGTGTTAATTTTTCAACGCACTTCAAATTTCCTTAATTGGACATCAAGAGAGAAAGTTATGGTCAAAATATTGAAAATAGTCACACAGAATATTCTAGCCGAAAATTTAGTTTCCTTATTTGGTTCAATCTCTTTTGGAAACAAATTGGCATATGGTTTTAAGCCCAGACTGGATAGAGAATGCCTCTCTTCATCCTTACATCAATTTTCTTTGGTTTTTGACTCAAAAGTTCCATGAAGAACTAAAACACTTGGTGAAGTTTAGAAGGAACTTATTGGATTTGGGAAAATCACATCAATTGCTCATGTAATTTGGTATTTTATTGTCAAACAATTCTAGATTTTACACTTTCTCCTTAGGAATTGATTTTGAAATTGGTTTAATTTTTATTAGATCTTTCATAGATTCAATCATGTTTTTTCTAGTGTTTGATCGAAATATTTATTGAGTTGCAATTTCATTTATGTTATTGGTGGGTTATTTATGATCTTATGCTTGAAGTACATGGTTACTTTTGATATTACTCCAATAACAATTGTGGAAATGTGTTAGAAAGTCTAAATCTTAGAATTACAATTGGAACTAAAGTGATCATTACCGTTAAATCTTCCAATTAGAGAGTTGTGATGAAAACTTCTAATTGAGCAAAAAGCCATGAGTTATTGATGTTGATGATCCAATCCAATTGAAGTAATTCGGATGCTTCACTAATCTCACATATTGATAATTAAATCTCATTCCAATTAACAAATTATTTTCACATAATTCACGAAATCCTAGTTCGATAAAGATAAATCCTTTAAACAATTCGTCCATCTCCCTATGGAATTGACACCCCAATGCTATACTATAATTACCGCGTTATACTTTGGGCGTAATCAAATTTTGGCACCGTTGTCGGGGAGATGGTATAGATAATTGAAGGATTCTCAAGCAAAAGGGTGACTTCGTTCATCTTCTATATTTTTTTAGTTAGTTTAATTTCTTTTCTTAGTTATTTTGTTATTTCTCATCTAGTTTAATTTTTTTGTGTTTTATGAATAGGCATCGAGATGAGTGAGAGCGATTCATTATGAGGCCTCAACCAGTGTTTGAATCACTTTCTAATCCTTTTTTTTTTATACTGCATCTATTACCATGAACACTACATCACATAACACAATGAGTGATAGTGAACACGAAGAGGCACCAACTAGGACTTTGCACGATTATCTTCACTCCACTCGCACATCTAAACCATCAAGCATTATATTTCCACCTAATATGCCACGTATGAACCTTAAATCAGGAACGATCCAACTTATTCTCACCTTTCATGGTCTTGAAAATGAAAATACATATGTGCATATTAGGGAATTTGAAAAGGTGGTTGCAACTTTTTACAATCAATGTGGTACAATGGATGTAGTCAGGTTTAAATTTTTTCCGTTTTCTCTTAAAAAAAGAGCAAAGAGCTGGCTGTATTCATTGCGGCCATGTTTGATTGGGACTCGGGCTGAAATGACCCAAGCTTTCTTTGGCAAATACTATCCCCATCATAAAACCACTGCTTTTAAGAAGTAAATCTCTTCATTTGCCCAAAAGGATAGTGCAAGCCCGGGAAAGATATAAAGACTTGCAAGCCCTTTGTCCCCACCATGGTTATAAGAGTTAGCGTGTGGTGAGTTATTTTTATTAGGGGTTAACGCCTAGGAAGCGTCAATTTGTTGAAATGATGTGTAATGGTGAATTCTTAAAAAAAGATCAAGATGAGGCTATTGAATACTCAAGATGACCTAGCAGAAAAGGTCCATACCTGGACTGGACCTAGTATCTCTGATAGTACCAATAGGCCACGACCCTAGAGAAATTCTTCTAGCACAGGCATTTACTACCTTAGAGAAGTGGACAACCTTAAAGCCAAGGTAGAATTCCTCACTAGAGAACTTGAAGCCCTACGTGCTAAGGATTCAAAACTCATGCAATCTATTTCCCGTGTTGAGCCTTTAGGGTGTTTTGTGCGTGGCAATACTGATCATCCAGCACAGGAGTGTGCCACTTATGCTGAGATGAGGGGACTTTATGAGGAATACTGTAATGCTTTAGGCGTATATCAAAAGCCTTATACTGCACCTCCATATCAACCTATGTCCTCTGGGAACTCTTTAGAAGACACTCTACATGCATTTATAGAGGCACGGAGTAAGACTAACCAAAAGTTTGAGACTATGATCACCCAAATTGTTGAAGAAAATAAGGAAATAAAATCTCATATGTCCAAACTAACTAATGTCTTAGTTGTAAAAGAACGTGGGAAATTTTCAGCACAGGCTCAACCAAACCCTAGGGGGCAACACATAATATAAACTTCAGGGTCAGGAGAAAGTAATCTTAGAAAAGTAAATGCTATAACCACTCGGTCTGGTAAGGTTATTGAACCAACACCCAAACCTAGGGAAGATGAAAAAGACCTTAGCAATTCAGAAGAGAGTACCCCTAGTGAGGAGGTAGTGAAAAATCCTTCTAGAGTGCCTTTCCCTCAAACTCTCAAGTCTACCTTAAAATTTGTCGGCCAACATATTGAAATCCTAGAGCATCTAAAACAAGTAAAAATCAATCTATCTCTCCCACATGTGATCTCCCAGGTTCCCATATATGCTAAAGTCTTAAAAAACTTGTGCACTATGAAGAGGAAGCATCATGTCAAGAAAACTGCTTTCTTGACTGAACATGTGAGTGCTGTGATTGAGCAAATGATCCCACCAAAGAATAAAGACCCTGGTTATCCTACTGTCTCTTGCATCATCGGGAACCATGAGATTTCACAAGCCCTTCTTGATCTAGTGGCTAGTGTCAACATCATGCCGTATGATATTTACTTATCGTTAGGGCTAGGAGAGATGAAACCCACATCAGTAAGTTTACAATTGGCTAATCGATCTACTGTTAGGCCTAGGGGAATAGTTGAGGATGTGTTGGTACAAGCTGACAAAATTTTACTACCCTGTTGACTTCTTGATTTTGGACCTAAATGTTGATGTGAATGTTAACTCCAAAATTCTCATAATTCTTGGTATACCTTTTCTTGCCACGGCTAATGCTCTTATCAATTGCTGAAATGATCTAATGAAACTATCATTTAGGAACATGACCTTGGACGTCAACATCTTTCACATCATGAAGCAACATGAGGAGGATGACGAGTGTCATCAAATACTCATAATTGATGCACTCATTTAGGAGGAAGCACTTCTAATTATTCACCCCGACCCTTTAAACTCTTTCCTTTCGAATTCTGAAATTTCAATAGGATATGCTATGCTGACGATAAATATGCTAATATCTATGCTGCTTTTGATGATTTGTAGGATTATGGAGCATCACTGGTGCTTATCTCTAATGAGTTTGGTGTAATGCAAGGAAAATTGACAAGGCCCTGGCTAGATACGGGCTAAAGAAAGCAATATTAGGTCAAGCCAACGACAATAAACAAAGGCGCTGCTTGGGAGGCAACCCAAGGGGAGATCGTTCCATTCTCTTTCTTTTCTTATTTTGAAAAGTTTAGATGTTGAGACACTTGTTGAATCATTTTGTGTACACAAGCCTTGTGGTAAGATAGTGGTTAAACATATGTAGCTAGAAGAGTCTCTTGCTGAAGTTTTCTTATGAAAGCATTGGTAAAGACTGATAGCCATATATACTAAAAACGGTAATAAGCATTTATTGATTTTGTGAATTGGAAACTTCTTCTGAGAATAACATTACCCGGTCTATGGTAAGACGATGGATTATACTTGGGAAATGATAACAGTCAATTTAAGATTGAATTTGAGCCTTCAGACTAGTTTTTCTCTTTTCATAATTATAATTCCCTAATAGCCACTTTGAGCCAACACACATATAACCATTTTTTCCATGCGCCTATGTTATCTATACTTCTTCACTTTGGAATAAAGTTAAACCTTTATGCTTCAAAGTGTATAATAGGTAATGAATGTCATTTGAGAAGTAAAGCAATGAAGAAAAGTGATAAGAGTTGATAAGTGTTCAGGTGAAGAGATAAATCTTAAAAGAAGAAGAAGGGGAATTTAAAAAAAAATGCGAAAAGTTGAAAAAAAAAGAAAAAGAAAAAGAAAATTAAAGTGAATTGCTATCGGGAATTGAACGGTTGAGGAATGCATTGATGTAAATTATTGATATGTTGAAATACTTGTTGAGAAGCCTAGCTAGATACTTGGAAGTCCTTAAATTCTTTTTGCCTTACTTTTCATGTAACCCAGCTTAATCCTTTTAACACCCTTTGCATTGGCTGTTTTGCTCCGAAGTATAGTTGCGTTAAGAAGTGAATGGATTCTCATTTGAGAGTATGCCTATCACAAGATCAATGTTTGTTTGTTGCTTATTCATAAATATTTAAGCCTTCAGGTTATGAATATATACCTTTTCTCAGCTCCATAGATAGAAACCCGCACTAAACACTTTGATACCCGTGAGTTATGGGGCTGAACCTTCAGCTTGAGACATGCTTATTGTTGTATGTTTTAAGGTTGGCAGTAAGATGGTTATGGCTTGACACACACTCACACATTTGGCATGTGTTTTCGATAGCTTGATGATCATAACATTGTTAATTTCTTGCGATGTTGAGTTTGAAAGGAACATGGCATGTGGTTAAATTGATACTTAATAATTTCACTTGTATCACAGTCTACTCATTCGTTTACTTGTTCTGTATTGAATTGCTAATGACTAGCAATAAGTAAGTTGGAGGGTATGATAAGAGCATAAAATATAATATTCTCTCCTCTTAATTATTGCATTGGTGTGATTATTTGATACCAAAACGCACTTATTATACTTATGCCTTGATTCAAGTTGCATTTTGGTAGAAAATGTGAAATTTAGGGAAAAAAAAAGAGCGAAAAATGACCAAAATGAAAGTAAGTGAAAGTTTAGGAACCAAGTTGCAAATAATCTAAAGATGAGATGGGTGATGGAATGATTATTCGAGAAAGTTAGGAGTCCATTGGGTGCAATTAGAAGTTAAATATGACCATAACTTATTCACAAATCAAATTCCAACTGAATAAATATTTTCCAAAATTTCAGTCAGAGATTGAAGTCCACTTTGTAGCCCTTTGTGTTTGCTTTCTAATGCACTTGAATTTCCTTAATTATACACCGGGAGAGAAAGTTATGGTCAAAATACTGAAAGTAGTTGCCCATAATATTCTAGCCGAAAATTTAGTTTCCTTATTCGATTCAACCTCTTTTGGAAACAACTTGGCACACGGTTTTAAGCCCTAGACTGGATAGAGAACGCCTCTCTTCATCCTCACATCAATTTTCTTTGGTTTTTGGCTCAAAATTTCTATGAAGAACTAAAACCCTTGGTGAAGCTTGGAAGGAACTTATTCGATTTGGGGAAATCACATCAATTGCTCATGTGATTTGGTATTTTATTGTCAAACAATTCTAGATTTTAGACTTTCTCCTTATGAATTGATTTTGAAATTGGTTTAATTTTTATTAGATCTTTCATATATTCAATCATGTTTTTTCTATTGTTTGATCGAAATATTTATTGAGTTGTGGGTTATTTATGATCTTATGCTTGAAGTATATGATTACTTTTGATCTTACTCCAATAACAATTGTGGGAATGTGTTAGAAAGTCTAAATCTCAGAATTACAATTGGAACTAAAGTGATCGTGACCGTTAAATCTTTCGATTAGAGAGTTGTGATGAAAACCTCTAATTGAGCAAAAAGCCATGAATTATTGATGTTGATGATCCAATCCAATCGAAGGGATTCAGATGCTTCACTAATCTCGCATATTGATAATTAAATCTCATTCCAATGGACAAATTATTTTCACATAATTCACGGAATCCTAGTTCGATAAATCCTTTAAACAATTCATCCATCTCCTTGTAAAATCGACATCTCAAGGCTCTGCTACAATTATCGCGTTATACTTTGGGCGTAATCAGCCCATTTTCGCTATTTCATCAAATTTCCAAAATGTCAAGGTCTCAACGAGGTAAAAGGGCTGGAAAACGAATGAAACAAATCATTGGGCAATCTCCTCCACCTTTCTTTGAAGAAGAAATGGACTTGGAGCCCGAGGTGCCTGTTGATTTTGCCGATTTTTCAATTGAAGAGCCCACATTTAATCTAGAAGAGTATTTTGAAAATATGGGTAGGTATCGGTCGTCACTATGAAAGAACCCGAATACCCAAGTCTAATGAAAGGATTTTATCAAAAAAACACACGTTGCACCTCATTCCGACGAGATTGTATATTTAGTTAAAAATGTACGCATCATGATCATAAAAGCATTAATTTGGGATATTCTCTAGCTCGAACCGTGTGACTTACAAATTTTTCTTTATAAAGCTCATCCTACTTTGGACGGCTATGATCCTTTCGAGGCATGTCGTTGAGTCACCGGGAAGAACATCTAAAATATTACCAAATTAAATGTTGATCAATTGAGTCTTCCATGTAAGATTTTACAAAATATTATTGCACATGTCATTTTTCCACGAGAAGGTCACCAAGATGAAGTGTATAACTTCAATCTCTTCATTTCTCGTCGGACAAAAATTTGATTTTCCAACTATTGTATTAGGACTTATGAAACTTGTTCATTCATTATATCATGTTAAAACTTTACCCTATGGGATGCTTCTCACAAAGTTTTTTAAACATGTCGCTATCGCACTTTTTGACAAAGTGTATGTTAAATTTTGCCTACGGATACTATCAACATCTAAACTTTTAAACGGATAAAGATAGTTAAGGAACATGGACAATGAGTGGCACACATAAAGGGTTCGACCGCTCCTCAGATCCCTCGACTCTACCCTTTAATGGTGATGAAGAAGAGAAAAGAGATGATATACTACCTATTTCGAGTCTCCTCATGACATATCGGCTCCAGTTCTTCTCGTCCCTCGGATAGTGGTTTCACATCTTTTGAGGATTAGTATAATTTATTAAATGGGCAAATCGATTCTCTCATCTTCGGTGGACAGCCTTGGCAGTCTATTTCATCAGATTTAGGAGTAGCAGAATGATATTTAGGCCCACAAGAAGAGATGTAGGCATAGTAGAATGATATTTCACCGATTTCCACCGCTGCCTCTTGCACCTTAGTTTTTCCTGATGCAATGAAACATTTTTCCATTTTATCGTATTTTAAATGCTTTTACATTTCGAATATATTATGCTATTGTTTAATGCTCGATGTTTTCCTTTCATTGCTATCATTGTATTCCTTAAACCCTATTCCCGCATTTATTTTTTACTTATGCCAAAAGGGGGAAGATAGATAGATGATTATACATGATAGGGGGGACATATAAATTATTACAAGCATGTTGATAGGGCGAATATAACTAAAAACGGTAGGGAAAATATAAGTAAAAATGATAGGAAGAATATATGCATAAAATGACAAATTTTAAAATTTATATTCTTGTCAATTTGTTCAAGTTTTATATGACAAATCATCTTGTTTATCATAATCGAAAAGGTGAAAATCGTTGATCTATGGTCGACTTCTCGTTTTAAATATCATTAACAAATTGTGTTTATTTCTAAAAAATTGAATTCGAGTATTTATAGCAATTATTGCAAGATTAAAAAAATGAAGACACAAAGATCGAGATCATGAGACCAGCAATTGACGATCGACATTGAAACAAAATTAGCAATAGATGGACGAAAAGATAAAAAATGAGCACTTATGTACAATTGTTTTGAAAAAAAGTCAATCGTCAAATATTAAGACATTAGACGTAGATGTTTTGAATTTGTATGTAAAGGTAAAACTCTTTAGGCTTCTTGATTTAATAGGCCCAATCAAATTAAATAGTCGATGCCACGTCGGCCAACGTGGGACCCCTTCTTCACCCGTATACCACGTAATTTATGGATATAAGAATGGGCTCCGTTGTACCTATAAAATTATCTCATATTGAGCCCTCTCATTAGGCTTGGACTCGGCCCACTAACGCACTTGACCCATTTATTATATATATATATATATATATATATACACCAAATGGGGGGGGGTATGCTATTTTAAGATGGCTGTTTTACTTTTAATAGCTTTAATCTTACTCAGTACTCTCCTTAGTTTTCTATAAATCTTTCTTAAGAATCATGTATAAATCCCTTTTTTTTTTCACCACCTATGACATATAAACTTGAGCCTGATTTCTTTTTATAAGGTTACCCGTGGCACTCCCTTATAAAATTCTTAGATTAATTTTTTCCCTTTCCCCAGCATCTCTAGAAAACATCAAAAAGGCTCACTCCGACCAAAAGTTTTCATTCATCTGGGTCACTTGGGATTAACCTAAAAACAGTATGGCTTCTAGAAATCAAGTTATGCTTTTATTATATGCATAGGATGAAATGATAAACATAACAAATATTTACTTAAAACATAAATACAAAAATATGAACATAAACTAATAAAACATAAATTAGGGATTTATAAATTCATCTTTTAAAAAGATTTACAACTAAAGATTTCCCTTTCGGGAAGTCTCTAAAGTTCTAAAATAAACTTAAAGAAATACAATAATACCTTAAGTATTCACAATGATGATTCAGCTATACAATGATTTTTTGGATTGAGAATTTTTCTGAGAAAGGTTTCAAAAGGTTTTTGGATAGCAGAGAGTACACAGGTTGTAAAATTCTGCCTAAATCTGAATGAAACTTGTTCCTTAAATAGAAAATTTTTTGGGAGCAAAAAGTCTAAAAAATCCTTGAAAAGAGCACGCATTTCACCGAGAAACTTCTGGCTAATTCAAGATAGATCTAACAAGTGGAAAGAAAATTTCCTACTTTTACAAAAGTCTAAAAGTCTACAGTTTAGGAATCTTGAAATTTCCACCAATTTTACGTAAAAAGTCTAAAAGTTTCTGACATCTTTCTTCAAAAATCAAAAGGTCTATAGTAATGTGATAAGGATCTTCAGCTTTTCCTTCTTTTCTTCCATCACTTTTGTCTTGTTCTGCATTATTGAGGATCTGATTATGTACTGAGATTATGACGTGCCACTGATGAAAATGACATTCCACTGTCTGAATTATTGTATCCTTCTTCCTGTGGATCTTCATCTTCATCTGAAAGTCTTGAGTTACTTGCTTCATCTTTTTCTTTCTGATTTGGACATTCTGTAATTTCTTTTTCTTCTTCATGGCTCTTTTTTAATATTGTCTCGAATGCTTGGTTAACTGCTTCTCTTATTTGTTCTTTTAGTCCTTCATCATTTTTCTTCTTCTTAATCTTTTTCTTTTTTCTAGAAGAAGTCCCTTCATCTTTTTTAGATTGTTTTTGAAGTTCTTCAATTTTCTCAAAGATCTTTTCTAAAGAAGTGGTATCTGGATTAGGATCTTGTGATTCTTGAAAAAATAAACTATCTTGCATTTTTTCTTTTCCCTTACTGGATTGAATTTCTTGGGCTTGTGAAAATTCTGGATTGTTTGAAAAATGTTCTGAAGAAAAATGTTCTGGTGGACTATATTTGACTGAATAATCAAATTTTCCACTGGGCTGTCCTAAGAGATCCCAAATCTCTTTACCTTTTTCTGTAGCAGATTTATCAGTCTGCTGAGTCTGATCATCTAATTTAGTAGGAGAATCAACAGTCCCCTGAGTCTGTTGGGCTTTTGGTAAGTCCACAACCTTTAAAGGATTTGATGAGTCTTTACCAGCTACCGTTTGAGCTGGACTAGCTATGGACTTCTTGGGCTCCATAGTACCTGTTGGATAATGGACTTTTAAATCCAAGATCTCTTTTTCTAATTGGGCCACTTTCTTTTGAAGTTGAGTTCTTTCTAATGAAAGGTTCTGATTGGCTTCATTGATAACTTTGAAATTTCTCTGCATACATTCACAATGTTGGCAGAAAATATTCTGGTCTTTGCTTGGAGAAAAATCTAATGGAGGGTCTGAGTAATTCTTCAAAGAAGGAGATAAATAAAAATTTATTCCTATCAGTTGTCTTGCAACATCTAATGCTTCTTGAAAATTTGTAAAACCTTTGTAAATAGGTTCTGAAAAATTTTTAATGCAATCTATAACTTCTTACTAAGAATGAAAAATTCCTGGAGTTCTTCCTTTAATGACAACATAAAATTTAAACCTTTGCTTGTTCTGACTAAAATGTTATGATAATGCATTCATGCATGCAAGAAAATATTTTTGGTCTTTTGGATTCTTATTATAAGAAATCCATAAATTGTCTTAAGATACATTTCTCTTCTCTAGATAAAGAAATATGCGGTAAAATTTTAAAAGAAATATTACTATTGGGAAAGACTATGAGTTCTTGGTTTCCAAACCTTAGTCTGTCTTGTAACATTGATCTGTTCTGATTAAATGGAGTCTGTGGTAATAGTCTTGATGCAAATGAATTCCCTGGTGGAATTCCTGGTCTTATAGGCCTTGGCCTTGTCATCTGTATAAAAAAATTATATTAAACAAATTTAATAATTTCTATCTATTATTATTCTACTTAATATATCTGCTGCTTTATTATCACTCCCTTTGATATGCTCAAATTCTATATTAATTCCTGTATCTGTGATTTTATCTATAAAATTTAACCATCTTTTTCTGCTACTTCTTTTTGAATTTATTTTCATTTTATTAATAAAAGAAACTATGGCTACACAGTCTGTTCTTATAGTTATTTCTTTCTTAGATATAATGAATAATTCAAAACTATCTAATGCATAATTAATAGCTAATAATTCTACATCTATACTACTTAAATTTCCTTTTTCTTTATAATTTCCACTATTGTATCTACAAATTCTCTCTGTACTTTTGTCAGTGTATTTATTGGGTTTGCATATTAAAATAGCTCCCCATCCTGTCATACTTCCATCTGTTTCTATAATTAAATATTCTGAATCTAAAGGCATAGCTAATTCTGGTAAAGTTTTTATTTTTTCTTTTATTTGTTGAACTAATTTTATATCTTCTTGATTAAAAAATCTTTGTTCTGTAGGGGATGTCTTTGCATATAAAGGTCCTGCTATTTTTCCTAAATCTTTTATAAATGGTCTAGCATAATTTACCAATCCTAGAAATTTTTGTATTTGTTTTAAATCTTCTAGTTTATCTGGGAAATTCTAAAGCTTTCTTAACAATATGAGGTTGTAATTTAATTTTACCATCTCCTATGTTAACTCCTAAGAAATCTATAAATTCTTTAAATAAAATCATTTTTTTCTTACTTATTATTAAACCATGTTTAATAAATTCTGAGAATACTATTTGTAAGTGTCCTCTATGTTCTTGTTTATTTTTACTAAAAACTAAAATATCATCAATATATACTATTACAAACTTACTATGTCTATTAAAAATACTTTCCATTTTTCTTTGGAAAATACTTGGTGCATTCTTAATTCCAAATGGCATTACAAGCCATTCAAAATGTCCTTCTGGACAGGTAAAGGCTGTCCACTTAATACTTTCTGGGTGCATCTTTACTTGCCAAAATCCTGATTTTAAATCAAATTTACTAAAAATTTTACAGTCTTGTATTTTATTTATTAAAACTGTCTTGTCTGGTATGTTATAAGCATCATCTATAGTATTATCATTTAATCTTTTATAATTGATAACCATTCTGCTTTTTCCTCTAACAATTTCTGAATGTTTTCTAACTATAAAAGCTGATGATCTATGAGGACTATCTGATTTTTTAATAACTCCTAATTCTAATAGTTCTTTTATATGTGTTTTAAAATCTTCTATGTCTAAATTTGTAGCTTCTATGTTCTTAGTTTTAATTATGTATTCTGGATTTTTTATTTTTAACTCACATAGGATTTTATCTTTTTCCCAATATTTTAGAACATTTTCACCTATAATTTCCATCTTTTCTAATCTAGAAATTAAATTTTATATTTCTTGTTCTGTTATTA